>NC_092049.1:75477399-75777399 GCF_003086295.3 Arachis hypogaea | reverse complement strand
TCAATCTCTAGCAAACCATCCTTCATAGGGGGTTCCAAAATACCATCAAGCTCTTCCGCTTCAAAGACCTCTTGAATCAATGCTCAATAAGAATAACTCTCATATATCACTCAAAATCACTAGGATGTTGCAGGGCCTCAAGAATATTAAGGACAACCTCTTCATCATTGACTCTGAAAGTCAACTCACCCTTTTTCACATTAATAAGGGCTCTCCCTATAGCTAGAAAAGGTCTTCCCAAAATAATAAAAGCATTCACATCTTCTTCCATATCCAGTATCACAAAATCAGCAAGAAAAATAAAGGATCCAACTTTCACTAGTAAATTCTTAACAACCCCAAGAGAAAATTTAATTGAACGGTTGGCAAGTTAAAGAGAAATTTTAGTGGGTCTTGCCTCATCCATTTGGAGCTTTCTCATCAAGGAAAGTGGCATGAGATTGATGCTTGCTCCAAGATCACATAATTCTCTCTGAATAGTAATATCTCTAATGGTGCAAGGAATTAAAAAGCTTCCCAGATCTTGCATCTTCTCAAGGAGATCCTTCTGAATAATTGCATTGCATTCCTTTGTGAGAACCATGGTTTCACTCTCTTTCTAATTATTCTTGTTGGTCAACAATTCCTTCATGAACATAGCATAAAGAGGCATTTGCTCCAAAGCCTCTACAAAAGGAATGTTAATCTGAAGCTTTCTGAAGACCTCTAAAAATCTTGAAAATTGCTTGTCTTTGGATGCCTTCTGAAGCCTCTGAGGACATGGAATTTTAGGCTTATACTCAGGCACTAGAGACTTAACTTTGTATTTCTCAACATCAACCGAAAAAGGGTTGCTTGGGTGCCTCTCAGGGGCGTGCTCCATCTTGTCTAGAGCCTTCTCTGGAGCTTCTTTTTCAACTGGCTCCTCACTAGCCTGAGCTTCCTTACCTGCTCTCTTACCACTTCTCAGATGTATGGCCTTACACTCTTTCCTTGGGTTGGGCACTATAACACTGGGAAAGGTGTTAGGAGGCCTCTCAACTACTTGCTTGCTTAACTGATCCATTTGAACTTCCAAATTTCTAATTGAAACTCTGGTTTCTTGCATGAAACTATTAGTGTTCTTGGCAAGTTTCACAACTAGAGATTCTAAGTCAGAAGGCTTCTGAGAAGAGGAGGGTGCATGGTGTGGTTGAGATAACTAAAACTGTCGGTTATTGTTATTGAAATTATTCTGATTGAAATTACCCTGAGTAGATTTGTTATTGTTGAAGTGTAGTTTCCTCTGTGGTGGATTTTTCTATCCAAAATTTGGGTGATTCCTCCACCCGGATTATAAGTCTTGGAAAAAGGATCATTATTGGAGGGACTAGATGAATTACCCATGCAATTAACCTCTTCAAAGGAAAGTTGACCATAATCATAATTCTCACCTTGAGAAAATCTACCACTCATGTCATAAGAACCATCTTGGGTATTAATAACTGAGACTTGTAATTCACCCAAGTGTTGAGTGATGGCCTTTATCTATTGAGACATGGCTTTATTCTGAGCAAGAGTGGTATCCAGAGCATCTAATTTCATGACTCCCTTACTCATGGCGGTCCTCTTAGAAGAGTATAAATATTGGTTATTAGCAACCATCTCAATCAACTCTAGAGTCTCTTCAATGGTTTTCTTCATATAAAGGGATCCTCCTGCAGAATTGTCCAAAGAAGTTCTTGCGGCCTGAGTAATCTCATCATAAAACATCTACAACTATATCCAGTCCGAAAACATGTCGGAAGGGCACTTTCTGATCATAACGTTATACCTCTCCTAAGATTGATAGAGAGATTCACCCTCTTGTTGCCTGAAGGTCTGGACATTAATCCTTAGCTTGGTCAGCCTCTGAGGTAGAAATAATTTAGTCAAGAATCTACTGACCAACTTATCCCATGTATACAAGCTCTCCGTAGGTTATGTATCAAGCCGCTGCTTCGCTCGGTCCCGTATAGCAAATGGAAAAAGCAACAATCGATAAATATCAGGATGGACTCTATTGATCTTCACTGTATCACAAATTTGTAGAAAAGTAGAGATGAACAAGTTTGGGTCTTCCTGTAAGAGTCTATGAAACTGACAGTTTTGTTGCACCAAAGTGATGAGCTGAGGCTTCAACTCAAAATTGTTGGCATTCATAGAAGGCACAATGGTATGCGAAATCGTGATCTTCAACAATGGCGCCAATGGATTGTGCTCTCAAACGTAAATCACACTTTGTCACAACTTTGCACAACTAACCAGCAAGTGCACTGGGTCGTCCAAGTAATAAACCTTACGTGAGTAAGGGTCGATCTCACGGAGATTGTCGGCTTGAAGCAAGCTATAGTCACGTTGTAAATCTCAGTTAGGCGGATTCAAAAGGTTATAGAGTTTTGATAATTAAAAGATAAATGAAACATAAACTAGGATAGAGATACCTATGTAATTCATTGGTGAGAATTTCAGATAAGCGTATAGAGATGCCTTTCGTTCCTCTGAACCTCTGCTTTCCTGCTGTCTTCATCCAATCATTCCTACTCCCTTCCATGGCAAGCTTTATGTAGGGCATCACCGTTGTCAATGGCTACATCCCATCCTCTCTGTGAAAATGGTCCAATGCGCTGTCACTACATGGCTAATCATCTGTTGGTTCTCGATCATACTGGAATAGGATTTACGATCCTTTTGCGTCTGTCACTACACCCAGCACTCACGAGTTTGAAGCTCCTCACAGCCATCCCTTCCCAGATCCTACTCGGAATACCACAGACAAGGTTTAGACTTTCCAGATCTCAAGAATGGCTGTCCATGGGTTATAACTTATACCACGAAGATTCTAATATCTCGGACTCGGTCCTCTGTATTAGATATCTAAGAGATACTCATTCTAGCTTGTTTGCATGTAGAACGGAAGTGTTTGTCAGGCACGCGTTCATAGGTGAGAATGATGATGAGCGTCACATAATCATTACATTCATCATGTTCTTGGGTACGAATGGATATCTTAGAGAAGGAATAAGCTTGAATTGAATAGAAAAACAGTAGTACTTTGTATTAATTCATGAGGAACAGCAGAGCTCCACACCTTAATCTATGGAGTATAGAAACTCTACCATTGAAAATACATAAGTCACAAGGTCCAGGCATGGCCGAATGGCCAGCACTCTAAACGTGATCAAAAGATGAAACTAAAGATATTCCAAAGATTCCTTCCAATACAATAGTAAAAAGTCCTATCTATGCTAAACTAGTTACTAGGGCTTACAAAAATGAGTAAATGATGCAGAAATCCACTTCTGGGACCCACTTGGTGTGTGCTTGGGCTGAGCATTGAGCTTTACATGTGTAGAGGCTTCTCTTGGAGTTGAACGCCAATTTGTAACCTGTTTCTGGCATTTATCTCCATTTTGCAACCTGTTTCTGGCGTTTAACTCCAGAATGCAGCATGGAACTAGCGTTGAACGCCAGTTTGCGTCGTCTATACTCGGGCAAAGTATGGACTATTATATATTTTTGGAAAGCCCTGGATGTCTACTTTCCAAAGCAATTGAGAGCGCACCATTTGGAGTCCTTCTTCAACCTCTGAATCTGATTTTTGCTCAAGTCCTTCAATTTCAGCCAGAAAATACCTGAAATCACAAAAAAATAGACAAACTCATAGTAACGTCCAGAAATGTGATTTTTATTTAAAAACTAATAAAAATATGCTAAAAACTAACTAAATCATACTAAAAACTATGTAAAAATAATGCCAAAAAGCGTATAAATTATCCACTCATCACAACACCAAACTTAAATTGTTGCTTGTCCCCAAGCAACTGAAAATCAGTTAGGATAAAAAGAAGAGAATGTACTATAAATTCCAAAATATCAATGAAACTTAGCTCCAATCAGATGAGCGGGACTTGTAGCTTTTTGTCTCTTGAATAGTTTTGGCATCTCACTTTATCCATTGAGGTTCAGAATGATTGGCATCTATAGGAACATAGAATTCAGATAGTGTTATTGATTCTCCTAGTTCAGTATGTTGATTGTTGAACACAGCTACTTTATGAGTCTTGGCCGTGGCCCTAAGCACTTTGTTTTCCAGTATTACCACCGGATACATAAATGCCACAGACACATAACTGGGTGAACCTTTTCAGATTGTGACTCAGCTTTGCTAAAGTCCCCAATTAGAGGTGTCCAGGGTTCTTAAGCACACTCTTTTTTTGCTTTGGACCTTGACTTTAACCGCTCAGTCTCAAGTTTTCACTTGACACCTTCACGCCACAAGCACATGGTTAGGGACAGCTTGGTTTAGCCGCTTAGGCCAGGATTTTATTCCTTTAGGCCCTCCTATCCACTGATGCTCAAAGCCTTGGATCCTTTTTATTTACCCTTGCCTTTTGGTTTTAAGGGCTATTGGCTTTTTGCTCTTGCCTTTTGGTTTAAAGAGCTTTTGGCTTTTTCTGCTTGCTTTTTCTTTTTCTTTTTCTCCTTTTTTTTGCTATTTTTCTTTTTTTTTTTTCTGCAAACTTTTGTATTCACTGCTTTTTCTTGCTTCAAGAATCATTTTTATGATTTTTCAGATTATCAAATAACATTTCTCCTTTTTTCCTTATTCTTCAAGAGCCAACATATTTAACATTCATAAACATCAACTTCACAAGACATATGCACTGTTCAAGCATACATTCAAAAAACAAAAAGTATTGCCACCACATCAAAATAATTAAACTAGTTTCAAGGATGAATTCGAAACCATGTACTTCTTGTTCTTTTGTTTTTAGAACAGTTTTCATTTAAGAGAGGTGATGGATTCATATTCATAACTTTAAGGCATAGACACTTAGACACTAATGATCATATAGTAAAGACACAAACATAATTAAACATGAAGCATGGAAACCAAAAACAGAAAATAAATAGATAAGGAGATTAAGGAATGAGTCCACCTTAGTGAGGGTGGCGTCTTCCTATTCTTGAAGAACCAATGGTGCTTTTGAGCTCCTCTATGTCTCTTTCTTGTCTTTGTTGCTCCTCCCTCATAGCTCTTTGATCTTCTCTAATTTCATGGAGGATGATGGAATGCTCTTGGTGCTCCACCCTTAGTTGTCCCATATTGGAACTTAATTCTCCTAGGGAGGTGTTGATTTGCTCCCAATAGTTTTGTGGAGGAAAGTGCATCCCCTGAGGCATCTCAGGGATTTCATGGTGAGGAATTTCCTCATACTCTTGTTGAGGTCCATGATCTCTTGTTTGCTCCATCCTTTTCTTAGTGATGGGCTTATCCTCTTCATTGAGGATGTCTCCCTCTATGTCAATTCCAGACGAATTGCAGAGGTGGCATATGAGGTGAGGAAAGGCTAACCTTGCCCAAGTGGAGGACTTGTCAGCCACCTTGTAAAGTTCTTGAGGTATAATCTCATGAACTTCCACCTCCTCTCCAATCATGATACTATGGATCATGATGGCCCGGTCTATAGTAACTTCAGACCAGTTACTAGTATGAATGATTGAGCGTTGAATGAACTCTAGCCATCCCCTAGCCACTGGTTTGAGGTCATGCCTTCTTAGTTGAACTGGCTTGCCTCTTGAGTCAATTTTCCATTGAGCTCCTTCCTCACATATGTCTATGAGGACTTGGTCCAACCTTTGATCAAAGTTGACCCTTCTTGTGTAGGGCGTGCGTTCTCTTCCATCATTGGCAAGTTGAACGCCAGCCTTACATTTTCCGGACTGAAATCTAAGTATTTCCCCCGAACCATGGTAAGCCAATGCTTTGGATTCGGGTTCACACTTTGATCATGGTTCCTAGTGATCCATGCATTTGCATAGAACTCTTGAACCATTAAGATCCCAACTTGTTGAATAGGGTTGGTGAGGACTTCCCAACCTCTTCTTTGGATCTCATGTCGGATCTCCAGATACTCATTCTTTTTGAGCTTGAAAGGAACCTCAGGGATCACTTTCTTCTTGGCCACAACTTCATAGAAGTGGTCTTGATGGACCTTTGAGATGAATCTCTCCATCTCCCATGACTCAAGCATGGAAGCAATTGCCTTCCCTTTCCTCTTTCTAGAGGTTTCTCTGGCCTTAGGGGCCATAAATGGTTATGGAAAAACAAAAAGCTATGCTTTTACCACACCAAACTTAAAATGTTTGCTCGTCCCCAAGCAAAAGAAGAAAGAAAGAAGAAGGAGAAGAAGAGAAATGGAGGAGAGGGAGAGAGAGGTTGTTTCGGCCAAGGGGGAGAAGAGAGGTTTATGTTGTGTGAAAAGGAAGAAAGAATGAGAGGTTTATATAGGAGTGGGGGAAGGGTTAAGGTTCGACCATTAGGGTTGGGTTTGGGAGGGAAAATAGTTTGAATTTTGAAAGTAGGTGGGGTTTTTGGGGAAGAGAAGATGGATGTGAGTGGTGAAGAGGTGATGGAGAAGAGTGATTGAGTTGATTGGTGAAGGGTATTTAGGGAATAGAGTTATGAAAAGGTGTGAAGAGGAGAGAAGAAAAAGTGGAGATCCTGTGGGGTCCACAGATCAAGTGGGGTCAAGGACTTAACATCCCTGCCCCAATTAGGCATGTAAAATGTCCTTGCTGTGCAATCCTGGCATTTAACGCCAGACTGCTGCCTGTTTCTGGCGTTAAACTCCCAAATGCAGCTTGTTTCTGGCGTTTAACACCAGGTAGATGCTTGGTTCTGGCGTTAAACGCCAGACAGATGCTTGTTTCTGGCGTTTAACGCCAGCATGCCTCTCCTCCAGGGTGTGCTATTTTTAATGTTGTTTTTCATTCTGTTTTTGATTTTTTTCAGTAGTTTTTATGACTCCACATGATCATCAACCTAATAAAACACGAAATAACAAAAATAAATAAATATAATTAGATAATATTGGGTTGCCTCCCAACAAGTTCTTCTTTAATGTCAATAGCTTGACAGTGAGCTCGCATGGAGCCTCACAGATAATCAGAGCAAGGTTGGAACCTCCCAACACCAAACTTAGAATTTGAATGTGGGGGTTCAACACCAAACTTAGTGTTTGGTTGTGGCCTCCCAACACCAAACTTAGAGTTTGACTGTGGGGGCTTTGGTTGACTCTACTGTGAGAGAAGCTCTTCATGCTTCTTCTCCATGGTTACAGAAGCAGATCCTTAAGTTTTAAACACAAGGTTGTCCTCATTCAGTTGAAGGACCAACTCTCCTCTGTCCACATCAATCACAGCTCTTGCTGTGGCTAGGAAGGATCTTCCAAAGATGATGGATTCATCCTCTTCCTTCCCAGTGTCTAGGATTATGAAATCAGCAGGGATGTAAAGGCCTTCAACCTTTACTAGCACATCCTCTACTAGTCCATAAGCCTGTTTTCTTGAGTTGTCTGCCATCTCTAATGAGATTCTGGCAGCTTGCACCTCAAAGATTCCCAGTTTCTCCATTACAGAGAGTGGCATGAGGTTTATCCCTGACCCAAGGTCACATAGAGCCTTCTCAAAGGTCATGGTGCCTATGGTACAAGGTATTAAAAACTTTCCAGGATCATGTTTCTTCTGAGGCAATGTCAGTTGATCCAGATCACTCAGTTCATTGATGAGCAAGGGAGGTTCATCTTCCCAAGTCTCATTACCAAATAACTTGGCATTCAGCTTCATGATTGCACCAAGGTACTTGGCAACTTGCTCTTCAGTAACATCCTCATTTTCTTCAGAAGAAGAATACTCATCAGAGCTCATGAAGGGTAGAAGGAGGTTCAATGGAATCTCTATGGTTTCTAGATGACCCTCAGATTCCTTTGGTTCCTTAGAGGGAAACTCCCTATTGGTCACTGGACGTCCCAGGAGGTCTTCCTCACTGGGATTCACGTCCTCTCCCTCCCTTGTAGGATTGGCCATGATGGTTAAATCAATGGCCTTGCACTCTCTTTTTGGATTCTCTTTTGTATTGCTTGGGAGAGTACTAGGAGGAGTTTCAGTGACTCTTTTACTCAGCTGGCCCACTTGTGCCTCCAAATTTCTGATGGAGGACCTTGTTTCATTCATGAAACTTAAAGTGGCCTTAGATAGATCAGAGACTATATTTTCTAAGCTAGATGGATTCTGCTCAGAATCCTCTGTCTGTTGCTGAGTGGATGATGGAAAAGACTTGCTATTGCTAAACCTGTTTCTTCCACCATTATTAAAGCCTTGTTGAGGCTTTTGTTGATCCTTCCATGAGAAATTTGGATGATTTCTCCATGAGGGATTATAGGTGTTTCCATAGGGTTCACCCATGTAATTCACCTCTGCTATTGCAGGGTTCTCAGGATCATAGGCTTCTTCTTCAGAAGATGCCTCTTTAGTACTGTTGGATGATTCCTTCAATCCATTCAGTCTCTGAGAGATCATATTGACTTGCTGAGTCAATATTTTATTCTGAGCCAATATGGCATTCAGAGTATCAATTTCAAGAACTCCCTCCCTCATAGGCGTCCCATTACTCACAGGATTCCTTTCAGAAGTATACATGAACTGGTTATTTGCAACCATGTCAATGAGTTCTTGAGATTCTACAGGCGTTTTCTTAAGGTGAATGGATCCACCTGCAGAGTGGTCCAATGACATCTTCGATAGCTCAGACAGACCATCATAGAATATATCCAGGATGGTCCATTCTGAAAGCATGTCAGAAGGACACTTTTTGGTCAGTTCTTTGTATCTCTCTCAAGCTTCATAGAGGGACTCACCTTCCTTTTGTTTGAAGGTTTGAACATCCACTCTAAGCTTGCTAAGCTTTTGAGGAGGAAAGAACTTGACTTAGAAAGTCGTGACCAGCTTATCCCAAGAGTTCAGGCTATCTTTAGGTTGAGAGTCCAACCATACTCTAGCTCTGTCTCTTACAGTAAACGGGAAAAGCATAAGCCTGTAGACCTTGGGATCAACTCCATTGGTCTTAACAGTATCACAGATCTGCAAGAACTCAGTTAAGAACTGAAAAGGATCTTCAGATGGAAGTCCATGAAACTTGCAGTTCTGTTGCATCAGAGAAACTAATTGAGGTTTAAGCTCAAAGTTGTTTGCTCCAATGGCAGGGATTGAGATGCTTCTTCCATGTAAATTGGAATTTGGTACAGTAAAGTCACCAAGCATCTTCCTTGCATTGTTATTATTTTCGGCCATGTCTCCTTCTTTTTTCGAAAATTTCTGTCAGATTTTCTCCAGAGAGTTGTGCTTTAGCTTCCTTTAGCTTCCTCTTCAGATTCCTTTCAGGTTCAGGATCAGCCTCAACAAGAATGTTCTTATCCTTGTTCCTGCTCATATGAAAAAGAAGAAAACAAAAAAGAAAATATGGAATCCTCTATGTCACAGTATAGAGATTCCTTATGCAAGTATAAGAAGAGAAGAATGTAAGAAGGAGAAGAGGAAAAATTCGAACACAGAGAAGGGGATGGGGTTCGAATTTTTGGGTGGAGGAGAAGTGTTAGTAGATGAATAAATAAATAGAAGGAGGTGAAGAAGAGAAGAATTCGAAAATTTAAATAAAATAAAATAAAAAAATTTTAAAATTAAAGTTAAAATTCGAAAATTAAAATTGAAATCAAATTAAATTGAAATTAAAACAATTAGTTAATTAAAAAGGAAATTTGAAAAAGAGGGAAGGGATTTTCGAAAATTAGAGAGGGAGTTAGTTAGGTAGTTTTGAAAAAGATAAGAATCAAACAAAAAGTAAATTGGTTAATTGAAAAAGATTTGAAAATCAAATTTGAAAAGATAAAAAGTTAGAAAAGATTTCGAAATTAAATTTTGAAAAAGATGTGATTGAAATTTATTTTAAAAAAGATTTGAAAAAGAATTTTAAAAAGATTTGATTTTGAAAATTAAAGTTGATTACTTGACTAACAAGAAACAAAAAGATTTGGTTTTTTGAAAAAGATTTGAAAAAGATAGAGTTTTTAAAATGAAAATTTGATTTGACTCATAAGAAACAACTAATTTTGAAAAATTTTTGAAAAAGTCAACCCAAATTTTCGAAATTTTATGATAGAATAAGGGAAAGAAATTTTTTTGATTTTTTTAATTTTTAATGATGAAAGAGAAAAACATCAAAAAGACTCGATGCATGAAAATTTTGGATCAAAACATGTGATGCATGCAAGAACACTATGAAAGTCAAGATGAACACCAAGAACACTTTGAAGATCAAGATGAACATCAAGACTTATTTTTGAAAATTTTTTTAGAAAAGAAAAACATGCAAGACACCAAACTTAGAGATTTTTCATGTTTAGACACTATGAATGCAAAAATGCATATGAAAAATAACAAAAGACACAAAACAAGAAAATATGAAGATCAAACAAGAAGACTGGCCAAGAACAACTTGAAGATCATGAAGAATGCAATGCATGAAATTTTCGAAAATAATTTTTAGAAAATTAAAAAGATGCAATTGACACCAAACTTAAAACTTGACTCTAGACTTAAACAAGAAACATAAAATTTTTGGTTTTTATAATTTCATAAGATTTTTTTTTTTTGGTTTTTTTTTTTTGGATTTTCGAAAATTATTTTGGGAAAAATGAAAAAGAAGAAAAATTTTTTGTATTTTTCGAAAATAAGAAATAAAAGCTTAAAATTAAAATAAAATTACCTAATCTGAGCAACAAGATGAACCGTCAGTTGTCCAAACTCGAACAATCCCCGGCAACGGCGCCAAAAACATGGTATGCGAAATCGTGATCTTCAACAATGGCGCCAATGGCTTGGTGCTTTCAAACGTGAATCACACTTTGTCACAACTTCGCACAACTAACCAGCAAGTGCACTGAGTCGTCCAAGTAAAAAACCTTATGTGAGTAAGGGTCGATCCCACGGAGATTGTCGGCTTGAAGCAAGCTATGGTCACCTTGTAAATCTCAGCCAGGTGGATTCAAAAGGTTATAGAGTTTTGATAATTAAAAGATAAATAAAACATAAACTAGGATAGAGATACCTATGTAATTCATTGGTGAGAATTTCAGATAAGCGTATAGAGATGCCTTTCGTTCCTCTGAACCTCTGCTTTCCTGATGTCTTCATCCAATCATTCCTACTCCCTTCCATGGCAAGCTTTATGTAGGGCATCACCGTTGTCAATGGCTACATCCCATCCTCTCTGTGAAAATGGTCAAATGCGCTGTCACTGCATGGCTAATCATCTGTCGGTTCTCGATCATACTAGAATAGGATTTACTATCCTTTTGCGTCTGTCACTATGCCCAGCACTCGCGAGTTTGAAGCTCATCACGGCCATCCCTTCCCAGATCCTACTCGGAATACCACAGACAATGTTTAGACTTTCCAGATCTCAAGAATGGCCGTCCATGGGTTCTAACTTATACCACGAAGATTCTAATATCTCGGACTCGGTCCTCTGTATTAGATATCTAAGAGATACTCATTCTAGCTTGTTTGCATGTAGAACGGAAGTGTTTGTCAGGCACGCGTTCATAGGTGAGAATGATGATGAGCGTCACATAATCATCACATTCATCATGTTCTTGGGTGCGAATGGATATCTTAGAGAAGGAATAAGCTTGAATTGAATAGAAAAATAGTAGTACTTTTTATTAATTCATGAGGAACAGCAGAGCTCCACACCTTAATCTATGGAGTGTAGAAACTCTACCGTTGAAAATGCATAAGTGATAAGGTCCAGGCATAGCCGAATGGCCAGCCCCCTAAACGTGATCAAAAGATGAAACTAAAGATATTCCAAAGATTCCTCCCAATACAATAGTAAAAAGTCCTATTTATGCTAAACTAGTTACTAGGGTTTACAGAAATGAGTAAATGATGCAGAAATCTACTTCCGGGGCCCACTTGGTGTGTGCTTGGGCTGAGCATTGAGCTTTACACGTGTAGAGGCTTCTCTTGGAGTTGAACGCCAGTTTGTAACCTGTTTCTGGCGTTTAACTCCACTTTGCAACCTGTTTCTGGCGTTTAACTCCAGAATGTAGCATGGAACTGGCGTTGAACGCCTGTTTGCGTCATCTAAACTCGGATAAATTATGGACTATTATATATTGCTGAAAAGCCCTGGATGTCTACTTTTCAACGCAATTGAGAGCGCACCATTTGGAGTTCTGTAGCTCCAGAAAATCCACTTTGAGTACAGGGAGGTCAGAATCCAACAGCATCTGCAGTCCTTCTTCAACCTCTGAATCTGATTTTTGCTCAAGTCCCTCAATTTCAGCCAGAAAATACCTGAAATCACAAAAAAACACACAAATTCATAGTAAAGTCCAGAAATGTGATTTATATTTAAAAACTAATAAAAATATGCTTAAAACTAACTAAATCATACTAAAAACTATGTAAAAACAATGCCAAAAAGCGTATAAGTTATCCGCTCATCACACAACAATGCTACTACCATAGAAAGTGGAATTTAGAGCAGTATAAGAACCAAGAGTCCTTCTAGGTTACTCAAGGGATTTATGAGAATAAGGAATAGCAACATTGTTATTGTTGTTTGGTCCCATAGTGATACCTTTAGCTTCCTCCTTAGAATTGTCCTTGAGATTTTCAGCAGCTCTATAAGCTCTAGCCTGCTGTTGGCGTTTTCTAACTGTCCTTGCAATCTTAGGATCAAAATCGAGAAGAGGTTTCTTGTCCCTGTTCCTACTCATAAACAAATAGAAAACAAGAAAAAAATGGGAATCTTTATGTTAGTGAAGAGAATTCCCGGTGAGGTAAACTAAGTAAAAGAAGTAAAATAGAATAAGCTAAATAAAGGAGATAAAATTTCAAAAATAAAGACATAAAAGAAAGCAAATTTTTTTAAAATTATAAAAGAAATTAATAAATGAAAGCAAAAAAAAGTCTAATCTAGCTCATCAAACAACGGGTAGTTGTCAATCATAGTTAATCCCTGGCAACGGTGCCAAAAACTTAATCTGGATTTTGAATACCACAAACTAACCGGCAAGTACACTGAGTCATACTAAGTAATAACTCAGGTGAGTCAGTGTCAATCACACATTATTTATGGACTAAGCAATAATAGTTGAGTGATTAGGCTAGCTAGACAAGCTAAATTGAGTAGTTTAGATTCAAATAGCATAAAACAGTAATTATAGAATGCAAGAAAGCAACCAGTGCATGGGTTGTGAAAATAGTATGAGAAAACAGTTAAGGCTTTTGAGATGTTTAAATTTCCGGATTATCAATTCTTATCAACCACTTAATCATGCAAAGATTCAATTCCCGGTAAACCTTGATTAAATTCTAATTTCATAGTAATTTAATCCTATCTAACTCAATCAACCACCAATTCCTTGGTCACTTAATTTAAATTAGAAGATTAAGTCCAATTCTAGTTTAAGAACCACACAAACCCTAAGTTCCTAAAAAGAGAATTGTGAAATTTAGATAACTAGAGAATTGTGAGGAATTGATTTCAAGCTGTTATTCAAGTGATTTAACTTTTCCAAGATTTAACAAGAATACAAATAGAAAAAGCGTTATCTTCCAATATATTCTAAGTCCCAAGATGAAGAACAAAATTAATAGTTATACTTTCATACTCTTTCCTCCATCATCATCATTTCGCAATATCATACTTCATAATCGCTCTCTTCAATTTGCTATCTTGATGACAAGTCATCTTAGCCTAGTTTCACTAGCCTTTTTCTTTAGTTTTCAATTGAATTATGCACTTTCTTGAGCCCTAAGCAAGCTAATTGGGTAGATTTTCATGTTTCCTTTGATTTAATCAACCATGTATGAATTCATGCTATTTCATGAGGTTTTATACTATAATTGTCACATATTATGAAAGAATGAATATCTCATGATTTTAAGCATAGCTTTGATGTGTTTGGTTGATTAATGATAGGTGAAGAAAGCTTGGAGAAAGGTTGAAGCAAGAAGGAATAGCTAGGAGTAAAGAGAGGACAATGGAATAAGTGAACTTGAACCAGGAAGCAAAAAGCTAGACCTAAAGTTAGCCTCAAACTTTTGCACAAACTTTTGGGTGAAAAGTTAGCCCCAACGTTAGCCCCTAACTTTTGGGCTAACGTTGGAACTTGAAAATCACTCCCTGGGCACCAAAAGTTTGCGCCAACATTAGCCCCTAACTTTTGGGCTAACGTTGGCACATGAAAATCAACCCTGGGCACCAAAAGTTTGCGCCAACGTTAGCCCCTAACCTGGTGGCTAACGTTGGCATAAGAAAAACCTCCCTGGCCACCAAAAGTTTGCACCAACGTTAGCCCCTAACTTTTGGGGTAACGTTGGCACATGAAAAATACAAGGGAAGGAGCAAAAGTTTGCGCCAACGTTAGCCCCTAACTTTTGGGCTAACGTTGGCGCCATAAGTACACCAAGGAAGGCCAACGTTGGAGCAAAAGTTAGACCCCTAACTTTTGCACCAACGTGGGTATCAGCAAAATATGGGGGCTGATATGAAAAGTTGGACCAAAAGTTAGACCCTAACTTTTGCTCCAACTTTTACTCCAACTTTTGCAAAACTCCAACCCGGTTCATTTGGTTCACTTTGGTTCTTCTCCAAACTCCAAGAGCAATCAACCAAGGCCTCTTTCAACCCAATTCCACCAAGAGCAAAGGCCCAACTCAAGGCTTGAAGATCATTTGAAGAAAGTGTATAAATAGGATAGAATTCAAGTTCTTCGGAGAGCTTTCCCTTTGAATTTTCATAATAGTTTTCGGAGAGCTTTGGATATTGAGTGATCTTTAATTTCTTAGTCTTGGGGAAGGAGAATTCACTTCTCTTCCTCTTAGTTTTATTGCTTTCAATTTCAATTACAATTGTCTTGGATCTTGGGTTGGAGAATTGAAGAAATTCTGTTTCAATCTCATCCTTGGATCTCTCTGCTTTATTTACTGCTTGATTGAATTTAATTTCTGTTAATTGCTCTTCATCTACTTTCTTTGCAATTTACTTTTCCCTTGCAATTGTTCTTGTTGGATCAAGGAAGGTAGTGAGATCTAGACCTGGTTTTCTAGTCTCTGGACCCCTGAGATCTGAAATTCCAATTTACATTTTGTTTTTGCTTTTCATGTTCATTTACTTGTTTTGCTTCAGATCCGATTCAACCCAAACACTCTTTTACTTTTCTGTTTGATGCAATTTACTTTTCCTTGTTTAAATTCTGCAAATCCAATCCCCAATTTCCTTTACAATTCCAGCCGTTTACATTTCTTGCACTTTAAGATTCCGCAATTTACATTTCTTGCATTCTAAGTTTCTGCCATTTAATTTCTTGTTCTTTAAGATTCAGCACTTTAATTTCTTGCTCTCTTTAACTTCATGCAATTTACCCATTCCCTTTACTTTCCATGCAATTTAATTTCTGCAAATCACAAATCACTCAACCAAATCTTGATTCGCTTGACTAAATTAACCACTAAGCTAAAATTGCTCAATCCTTCAATCCCTGTGGGATCGACCTCACTCCCGTGAGTTTTTATTACTTGATGCGACCCGGTACACTTGCCAGTTAGATTTGTGTGTTTTGGGAGAAATTCATTTTTCCACCAAAATACTCATCAAGTTTTTGGCGCCGTTGCCGGGGATTGATTAGATTGACAATGATTAAGTGAGGTGGTAATCTAGATCAAGCACTTTTTCTTTAATTTTTGACTGACACACTAACTGTTTGAATTTTTGCCTGAGCTAATTGAAACCTCACTTTAGCAATAGAGTGAAGTTTTCTTGGTTTATCTTGCTGAATATGATTCTCATAGCTTGATAAATAAACGAGAGAAGTGATTTTCGTTCATTAATCTTTCAAGTTTACTAACTGTTTGACACATGGTGTCAACTAATCCTCTGACTACATTCTGGCATGAGAATATCCAATTTTCATTTGGATTGTTTGTGATTGTGCAGGTCATGGAGGAAAGGAATCCTACAGCAAGAGGAGAAAAACTGAGGCATTATGATTTCCAGCCTCCATAATCAAAGAGCAAGATGTCAAGCTAGTGACAATAAAAGAGCGCTTGTTGGGAGGCAACCCAACCTGAGGTAACTTTCTTTTCATAGCTATTTTAATAAAAAGGTTAATTAGTTTTATCTATAATGCAAGAAGCTAAGTTTGGTGTTGCACACCAAAACAATCTAAAGGAGAATGAAGGATTCTAAGTTTGGTGTTCCACCAAAATCCCATCATAAAACACATTCTCTTTTTCTGCATAATGTCAGCTTCAAGCATATTGGATGAACTAGTTAACTATTTTGCTGTTTCCTAGTTTTCAGTTTTATTGCTTTTGAAAAAGAAGAAAAAAAAAAGAAAAAATTTATCACACATGGTTAATTTGATGCATGAAAACCATTGGCAAGGTACTAAGTTTGGTGTTCCCACACCAAAGTAAGTTCAAAATCCCATAAATAAATCATGCAGACTAACCATTGTTTCCAAGTGCTTGGGGAACAAGCAACTTTCAATCTAATTGCAGAATGTCATACAAGCTTTTGGAGGGATTAAGCATCATCAACCAAAGAAACAAAAGATGAACCTAAAGGCTAGCAATGATGGTGATGAGAAGAATGAAAGCAAGTGAACTCCAAAAGGTTGTATTGTTATGTGATTGTTTTATATCAAACACTGCTAGGATTGAAAGCGATATAATACCCCTGCCTGCCTGCATAGCATAGTCTTTCTGTGATTCAAGAAGCAAGATGCTTGATCATTCACAACATTCTTATCTTCAAAACTTGTTTGCACTCAATGTTCAAAAATTGCATCACATGAAAGTTCTTTGAAAAGAAGGATTGAGGAATCAAACAATTTTGAGGCAAGCAAAAGATTAGAAGAAGTGGCGGTTCTAGTTGTATGATTATGTATTGAGGTTGCATGCTTGTGAAAACTTGCATGGGAGCTCATAGGTAGGACATGAAGTTCAAAGAAGTATTGTGGAGATTCTCAAAAATCTATTGATCCAAGAAGCAGCAAACAAAACAAAAGAAAATAAAGAAAATACAAAAGCAAAAAGAACATGGCCCAAGGCTCTGAGCATCAATTACTAGGCAGAAAAAGAAAGAAGAAACAAAACTCAAAGAGTTGTTAGCCTAGTAAATGCTTGTGGTTGAGCTGTGTCAAGGAGAGAGGCTTGAGCAAGTAAATCCTTAGGGGTGCTTTAACACCTAATACCGTAAAACCAACTGGTTTAGGAGTATTGATTGAAAGCTTATCTAAAGAGCCGCTTTGAGACATGACACTTAGAGTCAAGGCCAAAGCACAGAAACTATAAGCTGCTTCAAGGTGACTACATATAAAGAGATCTCCATGATACCATTTGGATGAAAATCCTAAGACCTAAGACTCCCAATATGTGAGGACTAGTGAGCACTGAAGCCCTTGCAAGAGCATATGATTTAGAGTTCACCCCACTGTACCTGATCACTTCACTCACTGGACTTTACAAGTTATTCTTCAATCCATCTTAATTGAAAGAACCTTGGAGCATAAATTTATTTCTTGCTTGAGGACAAGCAAGCTTTAAGTTTGGTGTTGTGATGACAAGTCATCTTAGCCTAGTTTCACTAGCCTTTTTCTTTAGTTTTCAATTGAATTATGCACTTTCTTGAGCCCTAAGCAAGCTAATTGGGTAGATTTTCATGTTTCCTTTGATTTAATCAACCATGTATGAATTCATGCTATTTCATGAGGTTTTATACTATAATTGTCACATATTATGAAAGAATGAATATCTCATGATTTTAAGCATAGCTTTGATGTGTTTGGTTGATTAATGATAGGTGAAGAAAGCTTGGAGAAAGGTTGAAGCAAGAAGGAATAGCTAGGAGTAAAGAGAGGACAATGGAATAAGTGAATTTGAACCAGGAAGCAAAAAGCTGGACCTAAAGTTAGCCTCAAACTTTTGCACAAACTTTTGGGTGAAAAGTTAGCCCCAACGTTAGCCCCTAACTTTTGGGCTAACGTTGGAACTTGAAAATCACTCCCTGGGCACCAAAAGTTTGCGCCAACGTTAGCCCCTAACTTTTGGGCTAACGTTGGCACATGAAAATCAACCCTGGGCACCAAAAGTTTGCGCCAACGTTAGCCCCTAACCTGGTGGCTAACGTTGGCATAAGAAAAACCTCCCTGGCCACCAAAAATTTGCGCCAACGTTAGCCCCTAACTTTTGGGCTAACGTTGGCACATGAAAAATACAAGGGAAGGAGCAAAAGTTTGCGCCAACGTTAGCCCCTAACTTTTGGGCTAACGTTGGCGCCATAAGTACACCAAGGAAGGCCAACGTTGGAGCAAAAGTTAGACCCCTAACTTTTGCACCAACGTGGGTATCAGCAAAATATGGGGGCTGATATGAAAAGTTGGACCAAAAGTTAGACCCTAACTTTTGCTCCAACTTTTACTCCAACTTTTGTAAAACTCCAACCCGGTTCATTTGGTTCACTTTGGTTCTTCTCCAAATTCCAAGAGCAATCAACCAAGGCCTCTTTCAACCCAATTCCACCAAGAGCAAAGGCCCAACTCAAGGCTTGAAGATCATTTGAAGAAAGTGTATAAATAGGATAAAATTCAAGTTCTTCGGAGAGCTTTCCCTTTGAATTTTCATAATAGTTTTCGGAGAGCTTTGGATATTGAGTGATCTTTAATTTCTTAGTCTTGGGAAAGGAGAATTCACTTCTCTTCCTCTTAGTTTTATTGCTTTCAATTTCAATTACAATTGTCTTGGATCTTGGGTTGGAGAATTGAAGAAATTCTGTTTCAATCTCATCCTTGGATCTCTCTGCTTTATTTACTGCTTGATTGAATTTAATTTCTGTTAATTGCTCTTCATCTACTTTCTTTGCAATTTACTTTTCCCTTGCAATTGTTCTTGTTGGATCAAGGAAGGTAGTGAGATCTAGACCTGGTTTTCTAGTCTATGGACCCCTGAGATCTGAAATTCCAATTTACATTCTGTTTTTGCTTTTCATGTTCATTTACTTGTTTTGCTTCAGATCCGATTCAACCCAAACACTCTTTTACTTTTCTGTTTGATGCAATTTACTTTTCCTTGTTTAAATTCTGCAAATCCAATCCCCAATTCCCTTTACAATTCCAGCCGTTTACATTTCTTGCACTTTAAGATTCCGCAATTTACATTTCTTGCATTCTAAGTTTCTGCCATTTAATTTCTTGTTCTTTAAGATTCAGCACTTTAATTTCTTGCTCTCTTTAGCTTCATGCAATTTACCCATTCCCTTTACTTTCCATGCAATTTAATTTCTGCAAATCACAAATCACTCAACCAAATCTTGATTCGCTTGACTAAATTAACCACTAAGCTAAAATTGCTCAATCCTTCAATCCCTGTGGGATCGACCTCACTCCCGTGAGTTTTTATTACTTGATGCGACCCGGTACACTTGCCGGTTAGATTTGTGTGTTTTAGGAGAAATTCATTTTTCCACCAAAATACTCATCATATCTCAACCCCTCAAATCTCATCCCTAACCCTTCTATCCTCTACTACACCAGCTTTAGAGTCGTGATAGGGTTTACATAAAGTAAAAATGCTAGCAGAATGATTAAAAACTCAAAAATCCATGTTGCAACAGAATAGAGTGGTCGTGTGTTAAATTATTATTTCTTAATCTATTTATGAACAATACATATATTAATCAATTATAATTTCAAATTAAGTTATTTCACATTAAATGATTTATATAATGGTGATATCATTTATTGTCATAAATACTGAATTAAATAAGTTATTATTACTTTTGATTTAGAATTAAATGAGAATAAAACTAAATAATGACTTCAGTTTGGTCTCCAACATATCAAAGTCGCCTCTGTAACTCTTTTTCGATCAGCGGAGTTCAGAGATACAGAAGGCCTTGGTTGAGAAAGATCAAAGAACTAAACTCTCAATTATACTGATTAATTCAGGTACGCTTCACCACTCTCAAGTATCTCTTTCTTAATGATTTAACATAGATGATTTTGAGATTAAAGAAACCAAAAATTTCCAATAAAAACTACTAAAAACTAAATTTATTAATTATCTTGTTGTTTTTCTCTGCTGCAATAACAGTTCAAGTCTCGACCTAGTTAAGAGCAGCACATGTACAATGCTTGGTGCACGAGCCCCACTAAGCGCCTCTGAGACATGTTATCCTATATTCATCGCAAGGGTTCCCTTACAAATCAGATTCCACCAGACATTATAATCTTTCCCAGTTGAAGGAGTATTGGGCCACATAAGACTATACTGCCAAACAAGGGCTAGCCAAGGCGAGCAGGGCATCTATCACAAGTGTGTTGCTGCATACTAGTGGCTCCACTACATATATTGCTACTGCTAAGAAGATAGTATGTATAATTTTTTACATGTTATTCCTAATTTTTAAAGTAATATGTTTTTATTATTTAGCAACGCTTTTTAAAAAGTATTGCTTAAAAAAGTATTGCCAAAATATTAAAAAAATGTGACTTTAATTTTAACAATACCTACATAGCTACCACAGCTACCATAAGCATAGGCATACTAGAATCCACCTATCAATTTTCATATACTTTGCAAATTTAATATTTTAATTTTATATTTAATTTAACTAACTTATATACACATAGAGACACTTTGAGGAGGCCTTATTAAAGACCAAGGAGAATCATGCCACCCAACTCTCTACAGGGGCATCACTTTCCCTCTTCTTTCGCATGATGAGGTTTGGACACAAACAGTCTGTTGGCAAAAAATAGACAGGGTATATGGTGTAGGTTTGCATCAATACTACCACCATGCCTCACTTCACGGACAGAGGGACACTAAAGGAGCATTCTACGGCCATTAAGACAGATCTGTGGGAGTAGATCACTCTGCTCAACATGGGACTTACTTGGCAAATGGAGCACCATACAAAGTAGAAAAAGAGGTACACCAAATGGCAGTGGACTCACCAAAGAAAAAAGCAATAGACCACCTGACTCCAATAGACCATCTCCACTTATGACTCTACCATGCTCAACATAAGGCGCTTATTTAGTTTGATGTGGGGTTTCATGCAGCCTATGCAAGGCAGCATGTCCAATGGTATCCAGTAGCCTCCTCCACCTTCCTTCCTGACAATCGACAGTAGTGTTTTATCACCTGTTACCTCTGCAAGACCGCCCACTCATGGATTGAAGGTGATGGTGATGACAAAGACAAAGTGTACATTGATGAGGACTATGATTGATGATTTTGATTTATTTTTTTATATTAATTTTAAATTATATCCAGTATATTATTTTTATTATTTCAGTCTGATGTTTTAGTAATTTTTAGTTGTTGTATTATTATTATTTTGATTTAGCAGGTTTAAATTAAAAAAAATATTTTTATGGATAGATAAGCCATCGGTGGTACTTACATATGAAATTTTTTTTTATTATCAACACATGGATTTTACCAACGGTAAGCAACGTTTGTATTATTAATTATTGTTATTACCACGGCCACAGGATGTCGATAAAATTAGTTGAAAATTACCAACAGAGACATATTCAATAGACATTTACTAGGGTCATTCTAAAATCAACCCAAGTAGTTTGGGAACATCTGATGCACCATGTAATTAAGATCATTAGATTATGTTAAAAAAAACTTCAAGGTTGAGATGATATTAATTGAAAACTTTTTACAAATTAAATCAAAGGATATGATATGTTTCAAAATTCTAAAAAGACCCCTCCTCTCCCTTAGAGTGAAACGAAACCTTCCCTACCTCGGTCTGCTAATCTAGGTAAGGCAAACTAAAATGAAACCTTACTCTATTTCTGTGTGCTAATTTGGGAAACACTTCCTTAGATGAATGCCGGCGACATCATCCTGAATGCTGGTGTTACCAAGGTTAGCGCCAAGAAGGCCATGACACCGATGTTGTCGAAGAAAATGGTTAAGGGCAAGAGCAAGATTACATGACACCGATAACAATTTTTTGTGTGCAAAGATTTAATTCTGAAAATTTCATGCTATATTACTGGAAGAAGGATTTAAATAAGAATTTACATAGTACTTGCATTCAATTTCTGATTATGTGGATATCAAAAGGGGCTTCATGGGTTGCAATTTTGTTATTTTTTTTCATTATGATTCTATTGTTTGTAGAAGACGTTAATTACTTTATTGTGGTTTTGCTCAAACTTCTTAGTGAACTAAATTGTACTCCTTCCAATGTAGCATCATGCTAAAATATATAATTA
The DNA here is from genome assembly GCF_003086295.3 of Arachis hypogaea. Lineage (NCBI taxonomy): Eukaryota > Viridiplantae > Streptophyta > Magnoliopsida > Fabales > Fabaceae > Arachis > Arachis hypogaea. The sequence goes on along the minus strand of NC_092049.1, from coordinate 75,755,245 downwards.
TTTTAGCAAAAACTAGGGATAGTTGCTAACAAACATGATGTTAACTTAAAACAATACTTCAATCGATGTTTTAATTTGATTCCACTGAGGAAGCCAAAGTCTATCATGTGGAGGTCTTTTAGTTCATTGTTTTGCTGGAAAATTAAGGAGATAAGCTTCTTCATTCCTATCTTTAGTTTAGAATTTTCCTCCTTTGTGCTAGAATAAATCATAAATTTTCATGGTTACCTACCTGCCTTGTTTCAATAGTTAATTCTGAACAAACAAATATGACAGCAAAACTATTTTGGTCAACTCCTTAGAGCCTTGTCATGGAAATTTGAAAGTCCACTACTCTTGAAATATGTCCCCTCTTATCATTTAATATATCAATCTACCATTTTGTCCCAAATGCTTCTTACTATTCAGAGAACTATGAAAAATAACTAAATGCATAAGCATTAAGCTTGGTTCAAGATTCTCTCATTTTGACTTATTGGCTTGTTTTTACTTTTGTGTGATTTAAGTCTATTAAACTTTTAATTTGGTGAGTCTAAGTTAAGTCCTGATGACAATAGAGGCATCATAATCAAGCGTGAACTTTCATTCACCAATGGAGATTGGGAGCAGGTGGTCATGAAACTTTTTGGCATATTTTTGTTTCATTCTACTAATAAACTTTTGGCAAAGCTGGAGCCTGAATTCCGACCACCAATGTCAGATTCAAGCCTTGGTACGGTTGGTAGAACGAGTCAACATGAGCAGGCGAACTACTTTTGGATCTGATCACGGAGGATCCAATTGAAGGAATGATGAACCCGCCATACATGATTGTGTATAAATGGGAACATAATCGTTGTGTCATTCTTGAAAAGAAATGTAGTTGTCACTATTTTTTTTCATAAATTAAAATTTAATTTAATACCTATCAGAGGCGGATTGATTGTTCCTTTGATTAATCGAGTTAGAGGATTGATTATGTTTGTTGTTTGTGCAACATATTTTAATTGTAACCAAATTCAATTAGCTAGCCAATTGCAAAGTAGAAGCTCGGTGTAGATTGATGGTTGCTAGTCTTTTGATGTACTAAAAAAAAGGATGAAAGAATGTCTCAATTGTTATTTTTATTGAATAATTTCATTTTATTTGAGCTAAAGAGTTCAGTTTTGTTATTAGTGAACCTAGATGATTTTTTCCGATCTATTTTTCATTTTTTATTATGTTGAATTGGTTGTTTATGATGTTATGTATATCGTTGAATTTAATAAATTTGGATGCCTTTCTTTTTATTATGTTCCATGCATCAACATTATTCTATAGCCTTCTGAATGATTCCAGCTTGTGATGGACTTATGCTATACCAACCAATAAAGGATCTTTTCTTGCCTCACAAAGTATGTTCAACATGACAAAATAAAACCTCTAGCAGCAAAAATGTTTAGTTCTTGCCTTCAGTGTGCGCTGTAGCTACTGAGTGCTCCTTTAAATCTCTAGCCGTTGCAAACATATTCAGCATCCTTTAATTAGAATTCATAATCAAATAATCAAAACTAACCAACAAATTAGTAGTGACCACTGAAACAGAATTATAGTACTAACTACTGAATTTACAAACAGTAAAAAAAATCAAATTGTAGTAGCAAAACAAAACAAAACAAAAACAAAATTTGAAAATCACAAACAAAATCATAAACACAGAATTTGAAAATAGAACCATGAAAATAGAATTCAAAATATTTTAACACTCATAAACAAAACCAAAAAAATTCAAACAAACACATAAACATAATAAAAAATAATTAAATGAAATCAATAAAACAAATTCATACAAAAAAATTGAACATAAACATAAATAGAACAAAAACATACTTGAGGCTGAGGCTCCATTAGAACTCTGGAAGTAGAGCGATGAAGGGGAAGATGGAGCACCACGGCGTTGACGACGATGCGGACTCGCTGAGACCCACACCACTACTCTGAGGCTGAAGACAAACGATGCAAAGAGAAAAGAGAGATATTGAGAATGAATGAGACAACGAGGTGCTGGGTGGAGAACAGAGAGAGGATGAGAACGACGCCAGGAGAGGGACTTAGACTAGCAGCGGGTGCTGGGATGCACGGTGACGACAGAGACCATAGAAGCGTGGAGTAGGTTGTGGTGGTTTAGTGGATAGAGAGACAATAAGGTTATAAGTAAAGAGATTAGGGTTCTCTGATCCCTCATGAATTTAAAAAATATTTAGAGTAAATGTAAAATAATAATAATTATTATTAAATTCCATATGAGTCATATTTGTAAATAATTTATTGTGCACATTAAAAAACTGAAAAGACTTGAGCTTATTAAAGACAAATCCCATTTATTGGCATCTCACAACTAGAAAATGGATTAATACAGACAGATTTACAGACAGATTTAGTCTTTATTAGAGACGGAGTTTTGGTTACCGACGAAATTACCAACGGATTTTGTCCCTCTGTAAAAGTCCCGTCGGAAATTATTTACCGATGGATTTTTTTCCGTCGGAAAATTACCGACGGATTTTTACCAGTTACCGACGGATTTTCCCTCTGTAAATTCTCCATCCATTTCCCGGAGACGACGAACTTTCTGACGGATTTTCCGTCTGTAACTATAGACAGATTTTCCGACAGATTTTCCGTCTGTAACTACAGACGGATTTTCAGACGGATTTTCCGACAGATTTTCCGTTTGTAATTTGAACCTTAGAAAATCATCTCACTCTAATTACAGACAAAAAATCCGTCTGTAAATCCATCAATAAAGTAAAATAAAAATTTTTTTATTTTTTCATTGCAAAATAAACTTGTTTTCATACAAAATAAATATAAATTTAAACAAGTTCATTGTATTATCAAATTAAAAGAAAAGTACTATAAACAAGCAAGTCAATATATTTCAAAATATAAACAAAGTATATTGATACATCAACTATAATAATAAGTAACAACCATATATCAACAAAGTGTATTGATACATCAACTAAGATTCAAAATATAAACTCACTGTATTGTTCAACTATACTACATCAAAAACAAAAGAAGATTCTGTTTTTCAAAGTTCCACAGCTCGTTGGCAGCGTGCGGAAATTGAATTCTAGAAGTGGTTCACCAGTGCAGCCTTTCCTTGGATTCGTGCATATGCCAGAGAAGCAACTTTTTCACTATTAAACTTCTCCCACTTCTTCCCATTAAATGTCTGCAAAATCAAATACATTAGTTAGAATCAAACACATTAGTTACAATGAGAAATATGCACAAAAAACTAAGAACCTCATAGAATGGAATAATGTGTGATGCCGACAACATGTTGATAAATGTGTATCCCACATTGCATTTATTCTAAAATCAAAAGAGGAAAAGGATTAACTAAGCTTCACTGGTTTAAATGGAGACTATAGAAAAAGGATCAAAGTAATCACGATCAGTTCAAATAACTTCTGGATATCTCCTGTGACACATAAAATATATAAAAAAATTTGTGCTGAAATTTAACAAGTTATAGAGAATTAACCTGACAACCACCTCGGAAAGCTTCAAAAACCAGGTACTTCAATTGTTCTCTGCTAATGGAAACATCATTTAGATACTCCCTATCCAAGATGATCTGCAATAGGAAAATATTGCAAATACTATAACATTTAATTGAAACCTACAGATAAAAGTTAATATTAACAAACCTTAAAAAGAACAAGGGCCAATAAATTTTATAAATTCAGTTGTTTGGTTGTAGAATGTACATATCTCCTCCTTAAAAAGCAAAGTTTTTGGATACATTCCTATGGCTTCTGCCTATCAATCTTGAGTTCTTGACATTATCAGTTTTGAGAAAATGTCATTTTAGTTATAGCCCCGCCAAAAAAACTATAGTAGCTAGTATAACATCACTTTTAGGTGTTTTCATTTCCTAAGTTCATATATTAGTCCTAAGGCTACTCTTATTTAGTTTCAATTGCTGAACATATGCCTATTGAAAAATCAACACATATCAATCATTCAATGGTTGGGGGCTTAAGTTTAGGTTCAATTGAGCAATCTAACATATCAGGTTGGGAGCAGTTAATTTACCTTCTTCCTCAATCGACTCTTCCTAGCAGCCTCACAATTCTGAGCCAGTCTACGAAGAGTCTAGAAAAATGTTTATATAAAAATGTAAGAATCAGTACTACCAATGAAACAGAAATTGAAATAGTAAGCACAAGCAGTAGCACACAAACAATGAAACAAACCTTCTGATCCTCATGTTTAAGCTTAGTTTGATCATTGGAGTCCACAACTACAAGTTCCCCATTCCCAGCCCTATTATTTGATAAATAGGAGAGTGAGTGTAATGTACTCCTCAAATACTTCTCTACTGTAGTTTTCATCCCCCATTGATCTATAAGTAAGTGTAGGACAGAATCATCAAGAACAAATACTTCCAGGATGGACAACACTATTCATGGCACAACCGACTCAGTAACTTGAAACAGAGAACAACATGTACCTGTACTCTTGTGTCTCCTCAACAAGTGGCTTGCAATCCTTCCAAGTTGAAGACATAAAGTATTTTACTTGCTTGAGGATTTTGCAAGTAATGACTCCACAATATGCTTTATATCCCATCTGGAATGTTATATTTTATATTAAAATTAAAAACAGAAATGCTGAAATTCGGTCCTCATTTAAGAAAGCTTATGATGATAGATCAAATCATCAAATAAAATTAATTCATGGTCTATGGCTCTTTAATCTCTCAAAATTCTACTTGTGCAGACAAAAGTTTCCCGGACCAGATTCGATTAGAAAATTTCCACAGAAGAAATCAGCGTACAACTATATGATACATATGAAATATTCTATGACACCATAAGTATTTCAGACTCCCTTACTTCTGTATCGATGACTTCCTTGACCGTTATTCCTGTGCTTTCCAGAGGCTCCAGCGGTATATTGCTTTCTAAACCATGATGGCCTCCCACTTGAAGATGGATCATCCTCATCATCAATATCTTGCTTCCATCTCTAAACCATACAGAAAAGAAAGCAACCATAACCACTTTAGATGCAACATTGTAAGAGATACTAATGATAATCATGGAAGATTAGAAGCAAAGGAACCTCCTAGACAGTATCTATGACCAACACAGTTCATACAGAGAAGACCTAAGTAGATGAATGATAAAAGGTACTAGTAAAGATAAGATGGGGAGGAGAGCTGAGAGCATGAAAGGTCATCCAAATAACCCTAAAATCTGAAGTGCCAACTTTAGTAAAGAGTTCCATAATTAATGTGTATAAACAGAGGCCATCTCATCATTTCACAGCATTTTGAACATTATAACAGTTAAAGGAGATAAAAGGATACATACATAAAAACTTAAGTCACAATCGTATTGCCAGAACTTAAGAATGTCAGAAATCATGTTCATTCTGATAGAAATTTCATTGAAGAAATATAACCTAGAATGGAACAAATGTGAAGGGAAATGATGGGTATTGTATAAATTGTTCCAGTTACCATTCATAAGTATTATTTCTAGGATGAAAACTCCTCTAAAGTACACAAGTTGGAAAAGTGAGAAAGTAGGGGTCGTAGCACCCTTGGATAATTAAATTCAGTCAAAATAACAAACATAAAACACAATAAAATCAAAGTCCAAAGAAATGCAAATAGAAATGAATAACTGCAGCAAGATTAAAATGAATAAACGATCAAGAGTCTTGTTGACAAGTGACAACCATATGATTGAGTTATCCGGTTCCAAAATTGACCATCTGTCTCAATTTGTTGTGAAGAATGAGAAAAGCACATACAAATGGACACAGAGATGAATAAGAGAATATCAAGATAAGTTTGTTATCCGTGCATTGAAAAATTGTGCAAGCATGACAAGCATCACGAACCTGAAATAGGAACTCTGCATAATCATTCATACTGTGAATTATTCTTTGCTTTCCATGCATCTTCCTAAACCTTCTCAAGTAATGCTTGCATTTCTGCAATATAACAATTAAGCAATGCTTTCACCCCCTAAATAGAAAAGGCCTAAACAGCAAAATTCAACACCACACAAATTTCTTAATCTTAAAACACAAACAAACACTTTGACATTTTTAAATCAACCGTGTAGATTGCAAAATCTTAAAACTACAGCAATCCTCAACAAGTGGCTTGCAATCCTCAACATGTACCTGTACTCTTATGATCTACTGATCTAGTCTCCTGAAACATAAATTGAGTTATGGATCAATGCTTTTATTATAGCTTATGAATGCACGCAATAGACATGAAATGAAAGAAACCTGCTTAGATAGCATTGCAACTTCTTGTTGAACTTGTTGGTTAATTTCAGATGATTCATATGCGCTTATAAGGATTCTAATTGCTTCTTCTGTAGGCACTGTTCTAGTGCCAGATAAACCCATGACAATATCCTGAAATAGTAGTTAATTCAAAATACCATCAAATTATTTCTGAATGCTCAAGTATCTTCAAGTGAAGCTAGGCTTAGTTACCTGATCAAAATCCTTGTTTACAGTTTTCAGTAAATAATCAGAAGGGTTTTGGAGTGCAGGACATGGAAAACCATTGGAAGCAAAAAACTACATGCATTGAAACAAAACCATATTTTAATATTATGACTAAAATTAAATGAATTAAAAGAAGAAAAAAGATTTATATAGAGATGCAAGGCTTATTTAAAATACAGATCTATGATATATGCCAACTATAACTATAACTATAACACTGTACCTGGAAAACAAGCAAGCGGTCAATTTCTTCAAGCCGTAAATATCTATCATCGTCCTCTAACCGATCTTGGACTTTTCGCCATGGACTGTGAACCTAAAATGAAACCCAAAAAGAGAAAATTGACAAAATAAGGACACGTTGAAGAAAATAGAAACAATTACAAGTTTACAACAGAGTTAAACATTTTTAAGTAATATGTACCTTCACATAATCACATGACTCCAAGAATTTCCTGTATTCTGCTAAATTCCGTCTGTGTTCCTCAGCAGCATTTTCCTTTTCCTAAACAGTATAACAAGGAATAAAATTTTAGACATCTTTGATTGCGAAACCCTAACCTCTGACTATTGTTATATTTTAATCTAAACAGCTATTTTTCCTACCTAATATTTTATAATTCTTCTCCCTACACCCAATATATAATCAGAAAAAATCTATACAAATTTGAGGAGAATATCAAAAAAGCTGAAGTGGAACGCAGCGACAGCAACTAAGCAGACTCCAATAGTGCCTTAAATGCAATTTTTGCTTCCTAAAGAGCATTGTGATTGTAGTTAATACAATAAAATAAAAATAAAAAGATAAAAACCGTGTCATACATTCCAAATTTTTGAAACAGGGAGTTATCTGTAAGAATGAGTTATCAGAATCAATTAAACGCCGTTCTCTGCAGCAGCAACAGCTGATTTGCAAACATAAGAGCTCTCCTCGATCGTATTCTTTGATTTTCGACTTCAATCACAACAGGGAAGGGACAGGGTTAGGGCTAGGGATCATGAAATCGAAATAGAATCAGAATGGAAGGGTTAGGGCTACGGACGAGAAGGAGGCGGAGGCCTACCTGAACTAACAGCGACGAGAAGAGACAATGACAAACATCCGGCGAGGAGAGAAGAAGCAGCGCGAGAGCGGCGGGGGAGGGAGCTCGTAAGACAAGAGCACGGCCGAGAGAGCTCGTGTGATGACGAAAGGATCAAATGCATTGAGAGCGGCAGTGGAAGGAGCTTGTGCGACACGAGCGGCGGTGGAGGGAGCTTGTGCGACACGAGCGGCGGCGGCGACAGCGGAGAACGTCCGAGAAGGCATGGGAGTAAGTTAAGGAGAACGTGAAAAAAAAAAGTGAACTGAATAATTGGGAGTAAAATGACCCCTCTCCTTATTCTAATATTTGATATTTCCAACGGAAAAGTTTATATTACAGACGGATTTTTCGTCTGTAATAATTTAATAAATTGCAGCATTTTGTCCATTTAATTACAGACAGATTTTCCGTCTGTTATCATTTCTTATAAAAAAAATTAATTTTTCCGATAGAATTATCGACGGATTTTGTTTTCCGTCTGTAATTTATGTTAATTCATTTTTTTATTTTCCGACAAAAAACCTCTCTGAAATTCTGTCTGTATTTCTGTGGGATAAAATCCGTCGAAAATATCCGTCTGTAATAACTAATTTTCTAGTAGTGTCTTAGTCATCAATAAAATAAATTTTCAACGATGTAGTCATCAATAAGCCCGTTGATAACAGTGAATTTTTTAGTGGTGGTTGGATTCTAAATATGCTTAGCTTATTTATTTTGTTTTATTTTTTATTTGGTCTTGGTTATACTCAAATTTAAAATTCTTAAAACTACATTATATGTTATCTTACTTTTAAATATTAATTTTAGTTTTTAGATGTTCTAGATGTTCTTCTAATCTTAAAATTCAGATGTTTAACTGGATGATTTGAATTTTTTTTGTGTATATTAATCTTGGCTTTTCCCTTTTATGTTCATTATATGTTATCTAACTTTTAAATGTTATCCCATTTTTTGGTTTGACAATTTAGGCTTTTCATCAATTTCGAATATTTAATCTAAGTTTATTTCTTTTAAATTTTAAAAGTTTTTTTTTTAATAGCGACTGCTGCTTGAGGTGGCATAGTTCTATTAGAGATTATTTAATACATGTAATTAATCACACCCAAACATCAAACATACACTTAAAAATATTAGAGACCTAGATATTTTAGGTAACAGAATACAAGAAGCTAAGCAATTAAAAATTAAGAATAAAAAAACAAAAAATGACACTTTTTTTTTCCTATAAAATCTTTAAATGATACTTTTTTTTCTTTATTTATAAAATATACACTCTCTTCTTTTGAAAAAGTTAAGTAACATACATTTTAATTTATTTGATTTTATAATCATTTATATATATAAATTAATGATAATTATTTTATTGTTTCAAAATAATAATAATATAAATATGTACTTGTTATTGTTGTAATAGTTTTAATTTATTTTTAATATTTTAATTTGTTACAAAAATATTTAATTTAAAATTTTTATATTAATTAATAAAAAATATTAAAAATAATTAAAACTTCTTATATTAATAGTAATATATATTTTATATTATTCATATTATTATAGTAGTAAAAATAATAATATAAAACATATTTATTATTATAATATATTTTATTTATTTTAATTTTTTATCATTCATCATGAAATATATAAAAATTTTAGATTAAATATTTGTGTAAAGAGTTAAAATATTTTATATTCTCTAATAGTGTACATGACGTTACGTGAAGGTACTGAGAATCTCTTGTCTGATGAGGGTGGATAAGGTATCCATTGGTTTTACAAAATGGTGTGACGCTAACACCTAAGTCAGGGAGCTAGAAAAGTAGAAAACAAATGTATGAGATAGAATTGATCGTATTAGAGAGAGCAGTTGAGCACTTTTTTATAGATAACTTTTGTTATCTTATCTTTAGAAAGAAGGGTCCCACCTTCCATGAGTTAGTGAGTTTGTTGGAATTTAGAGTATTTTTCCAAAAATTTGAATGGCATGTTATCAAGGGCCTATGGAGGTTTTGGATGTTTGGTCCGGAACAAATAGTAACAATAAAAATAATATATTTATTGTTAAAGTAATAAGTTTTATTTATTTTCAAGATTTTATCATTAATCATGTAATATATAAAAAATTTTAAATTAAATACTGTAATGACCCAATTTTCAGTATGGCATGTTCATACCGAAACGTTGAGTGTTACCAACTTGAAATCACACTGAGACTATTATTAATAATATTAAGCCTATAATTGGGTTAACGGAACTCGATTTTTATGAAAAACCTTCCTTAAAGAAAAATCACAAACAAGAAAAAACGTGAGATTATACAAACTAAAAAGACAAACAGATACATACAAAAACAGGATAATATACTATAATATATATACAGCATCCAAAAGATGAAAAGTTAGTTACTTTCTCATGGTTATGTACATATATACAACTTAAAACATCTCCGGGGTCTGGCACATATAGGAAGCTCCCTAATCTGATGCCCAGACTAGCCTAGTCTTCTAACCTAATCTCTCGAAAAACAAAAGTGAGAGTCTAAGACAAAAGAAACATTAAACTGCAGAGCTATCAAAAGAAGATGCTGATGTCGCTACCTAATCGCTGTCAAAAGTCAAGTCCACGATCTCTATATCCATCTCAGGATCCTCATCGTCCTCAGAAGTCAGATCCACAGATTCTATCTCCTCGATGTCCTCGTCATCAAAAATAACGATGACCTCTGATGTACCCTAGAGATTACCATCACTAATGTCGCCTGCGAAAACTGTACCACTAGGAGAAATTTGCTCAACTGCTAAGGACTGACCAGAAGTTACAGCAAAAGTCCCAATAAACTCTGTGATGAAAGGGTCAGAGGAGCGAGTAGAACATATCCAAACCTACTGGATGAGACTTAGGGATGTAGTCAGCAATGACAGGGCCAGGCTCAGGCATCGCTTGACCATCCTGCTGTGCTAGAACAGGACCTTCATGCACGTAATGAAAATATAGTGGACAGAATCGAGATGTAACTATGATAGGAGAAAAGCATACGGTGCGTCCAGATCAAAGAGAGGTGAAGCTAGTGGGTGTTGAAAGGGAAGATCTCTAACTACGTACTTACGAAGTCGAGGCTCCGTGGCCACCACATAGAAGCTGTGAAGGACAGGATTCTCGTACACATAAGGCCGCTCAAGCTCAAATAAGATAACACTCGTCTCCATCCGAAAGGGGGTAGGAAGATAGGGGGTAAGAACTAGGGAGTTCTTAGTAGGGACGGGGTGAAATAAGTTAATTTGCTTTTTATATAACGGCCACATATCCTAGATCAATCAGACCACAACAACAAAATCTAGGACAAACAACAAACAAAAGTAAACAGCAACATAACATACAACCACAAGAACGAATTCAACACACACAAGAGATATGCGCAACCAAGTATAATGCATGTCTAGCCCTAGTGCAGGTAATGAGCTCATCCGTCGATTTTTGACCCGCGCCCGACATTACATCCTTACAGACATTGTCTCTCGTCATCATCGCCTTGGAATATAGCGCCCGCACGTACTTGGACTATAGCGCCCGTATCACTCTTCGGCAAATCAACGTGTAACACCCTAACTACCAAAGCTCGCACTTCCGGCTGCGCGACTCTGATAGTTCGGACATTACGACGACACTTATATTATTTAATACTAAAATATGAGCCTGTTTAAAACTTTAAACCGCAATACCGTTCCCAAAAATACTTTCGTACGATAACGTACATCCATAAATACCATACAATTTACAACAATTCATAAAGAGTACATCCATATATATATACATAATTATATATAAATAACTTTACAAGCATTAACCAATACAATTCCTATCCCTCTTACAGATTATATCAAGATAAAGGCGAGGGTACAATAAACCATAACTAAAACAATACAGAGCATCACAACAACAATTAGATAAGCTCTTCGTAGCTTCTGCGCCCATATCCTGAAAGGGGAAAAATGTAGGGGGGGTGAGAACATCATCCTCGAAAGGGTTCTCAGTAGAGGGTTTTTGGGAATTACTGTAATAGGATACATGAAGATAACCGCACCAGTGATTCATAACCGTCTTATGCCTCCTTTCAAAAACAACAGTTTACAATGAAAGTAAAGTCGGAAATCTTTTCGGAAAGAAGAACGGTTCAATTCTCAAAAACTCAAAAGCCTTTCAAAACGGTTTATCTATGCGGAACCAAAATAGCCTTTCATAATTTTATTCCAAACCAGAAACACAAAAGTGAAATCAACCATCGGTTCACCTCATTCCAACCACGGCCCTAGGCCCAAACAATCCAACCAGCAACCAATCACCACAGTCCAACAGAGTCCCAGTAGCAAACACAAATAGAAGGATGCAAACACAAACAAACAATTATTGCAAGTAGAACAATTAGCAATTAGTCACATAGGCAAACCAAGTATAATATACACACCCAAACAATGTCACATAAATGCATATGATGCATGCCTGTCCCTAGTGGCTGATGATATCATCTGTCGGTTACCAAGCCAACCCGACGTGTCCGGTAGCTAACCCGGACATAGTCTCTCTGTTGCACTTTATTATCATTAGAGGGTATCTGCGCCCTGTCGCCATTAGAGGGTATCTGTGCCCTGTCGCCATTAGAGGGTATCGGTGCCCTGTCACCCTTACAACCAGAGAGAAAACACAAGCATACTCGCATACAACATTCATCTCAGCCATCCGGCTTAAATTCACAATTCATTCGATTGCATACATGCATTTATACTCAACCATGGATCACCATCCATCTCAGCCATCCGGCTCACGGTTCAATCCAGAACCAGCCAATTTATCAATAAATACAGCCCTTCGGCTTAAGTTCATAATTCATAATCAGCCATACGGCTCACAACTCATTCGGCAATCAGCCATAGTTCAATAGTATACACGGCCATTCCGGCTCACAACAAAGCAACACTTCCACCATTCAACATCATCAAATTCATAAAACCGGCATTTAAGCCATAAATCACTTTTCTCAAGCCATTTCACTTTGAAATCAAATTTCAACTCTTTTTAGCCTTGGCTTTAAAGATCTCATTTCTCAAATCATCTCAGGCTCATAAGCCAAATTTACTCAAAGTGAGTTCCCTTTTTAAAACAAAGCCACTCTCGGCATTCTCTTTCCAAAACTTCCAAAACCATGGAAAGTTAAAGATTCATTTTGGGAACATTCAAAATCACCCATCCCACAATGGGATTTTATAACAAAGTTTCTCGATAGAGTCCCAAGTCTTTAGGGGAGAATAGCATAACTCATTTCGCCGAATTTATTTAAAATCATTAAAACCTTGGCTTTCCGATTTGAGTAATAAAATAGGATCTAAGCCAAACCGAGTCACGTAATCATTTACTTCTTTCAAAGCCGTTTCCTTTACTTAGGCAAAACCAGCTTCAACCCCCATGATAAATTCTAAAGCGTTTCAACTCTTCAAAATTGTTTTAGTCTTGCAAAAGTTCAGAGTTCAAAGAGTACTTAAAACCTTTCTCAAAACATTTCAAAATAAAACTTGTCAATAGACATTCAGGTTCTTTCAAAGTCATTGAAACTTCTTTAATTGAAACCCCCAAGTCAAATTCAAAGGCATAAACCCTTTTCGCATTCAAACAGCTTTAAAACACAAGTTTCATCTAAATAACTTTCTCTTGAAAGAGATACAATGCCTTTCTTAAGAAGCAAGACTAAATCACAATTTCCTCTTTACTAACTCGTTTCGAAAGCATGAATCATCCTTTTCTTGATAATTCAAATAAAATAGCAGAAGTCTTTAACTCATCATTTTCCAGACAACTTTTCAATAAAGACTCGGATTTTATAGAAATTTCGGCAGCACCTCCCCTAAAACTTGGACTTTTGCCACCCGGTTCGGGTCCCAACTAAACCGTTTCTCATTCCTTTTCAACAGCTCAAAACCAGAAATCAATTCAAAAGCAAGCTAAATCCAACAGTCGCCTCAATGGCATATCTCAAGGAAACCATTTCAAAAATCAACTCAATATCAACCGATTTAACTTATTTATAAAGCTTTAAAGAATCGGTTCCGCAATGAATCATTTATCAAAACCAGAGCAATTAAAGCAACCCAGGCTGGATTTCAAGAGCATTCTATCTTTCACATCATCAAATAATTGACTCAATTCAAACCAATCCTCAACGGATTAAACTCATTTCAAATATTTAAAGAATCAACTTCAAACATTACATTTCACAAGCCACACAACAATTCAGCCAAGCCAACATCCATAATCGTTCGATTCAATCAAATAATACATAAGGCAGATACAATCACTAATTACACCATATCTCACATCAGTATCCATATGTAATAATTCCAATAATAAACTGTAGTTTTCGGAAAGCGCCCCTACCTCGAAACGCAAATCCATAACCCAAAAGTCTCATAGAGTCCTTTCCGCCTCAACCCGAGATCAACAATCAAAATCCCGGCAGCCAAAACCTCGGTTCCAAGCCACTTCCGCAACAGTCTCAACAACTCGAACCGAAGAAGGAGCGGCTGAACTGAACAGGACGGTCTCCGAACTGGTTCGGCGGCAGCCCGGCAGCAGCTCCGCCAATAATTCTCGAGTGACGGCGGCGGCCCGAATTTCTGATAATAGCAGCTGTATAACCACGCAGTATCAACAATCTTCCTGGGATTTCAAAAGAACAGAAATCTCACTTAAAACCCTTACCGGCAGAATTCTCCGGCGACGGCAGCAGGGGCATTTTCCGGCGACAGAAGCTAACTGGCGTAACCCCATGAGCAACGGCAAGGCTCCCAACAGCAGCTGGGCGCGGCGGCAAGGACAGCTCCGCGACGGTCCGGCGGGCTCTCTCTCATCGCGACAACATCGGCGACGTTGGCGGCGTGCAGACTGGCGGCTGGGTGGCGCGACTCTTTCCCCCCATCACGGTCCCCTCCTTCGTCTCCGATCTGTTCTGCGGCGGCACAGAGGCGGCGGCGCGACTGGGACTAGGTGCGGCTCCACCAACCTCGCGTGACAGAGGCGCAACTGCTGGCTCCAGGAACGGGACGATGACGCGGTGACCCCGACGGCGACTGGGCGCAGCCCGCGGCTCCATGGATGGCGGCGACGCTGTGAGCTCCCCTTCTTCTCTCCCCTGCCGCATAGCTTCTTCCCCCTTGCTCGGTAATGGTCCTCCCCGTGATGGCGGCGAGCGGCGAGCAGCTCGGCGGTGACGGTGAGGCCCGCCGGCGCTAGCCCGCGCCTCTCTTCCTCCCCCTGCTTCCCTCTGCGTTCCCCGTTTTCTCCTGGCCCTTTTCTCTCTTTTGCTTCTCCTGGTAGCAGTTGTTGCTGCTGTAGTTAGGCGTGTGTGTGTGTGTTGGGTTCAGGGGAACCGGGTAGGGTTTTTCAGGGTTAGGATTCATTTTCAAAAATTAGGGTTAAGGGCATTTTAGTAATTTTACTTAAAAATAAGGATGATATTGTAATTAGAAATAAATTCTAACCCAACAATAATAATGTATAAAAATACTACTTACTCACCAATCTCACACTTTATTTTCAATAAAATGTCCAAATCAAATAATTTGAAATAATATAATTAATTTCTCTATTTTCCAAAATAGCAATATCAATATATTAAAATATTGATTATTTAGTCCATATCATATAAAATCCTTATTATTTCGTAACTATCAACTTTATAATTTAAATATAGAAAATAATCCAATAATTATAAAATTGGATAATAATCATAACTTATCTCAAATCCAATAAATCAAAGCTTGCCTTAATTACCTTTAATAAAATAATTTCTGAAATTAAGGCTATAAATAACTATATGATTTGAGACTTGATCATAATAAGACTTTTCAAAAGTTCTGGGTCTTACATCCTACCCACCTTATAAAAAATTTTCGCCCTCGAAAATTGATACAGAATGAAAGAAATTCCATAACAGTTTACCCTTGAACACATTTACGGAAGAAGCAAAAATATCTCAAAATATAATCATAAATACGATTTTCAAATACTTTGATTGTCATAAGCATAAGGATGTAAAGGTAGGAATGATTGCAAAGCAAACGTTACAAGGTAGGCTCAATGCAAAAGATAACATGGGTCAATCATGTGATAGAAAGGTAAGGCATCAAAGGCTATCAAACAGGATGGAGTTAAAACGACGTGCTCAGCATCCGCACACTAATCTCACATCAACCTCAAAGCTTCAACTTTCCAACTCCATCAAGCACTTTACAATCTTCATACTCGTTCACAAGCCTGACAACCACAAACCCATTCGCAAAGAACAAAACACCCACAACTCATACGTTGCACACCTACTGCTTCAACTTCTGTATACACATATCATGCCTTAAGGAACTAACGCATCGCGCTACTACGTCTACAAGTCGCACGTGATGTCAAAACAATTCTCGAGTCTACTCAGAAGGATACAAGATTTAAAGATGAGAGTCAAATATCAAGGATAATACTCAAAGAGTTGAGAGAATGTATCCAGTTCCAGAATAACAAGGACACTCAAACAATGAAGTTTGCTAGACTCAATTCAATTGACAACTTCAAAGATAACCCTTGGATCAAAGAAGCTCAATAGGATCAATAGGAAGAAAACCAGCGCATCATTTTGAGACAACTCAAGATGAGTTGAAGAAGCATAAGGTTTACAGAAGAGAATATTTCAAACCCAAGACAAAGCTCACAAAACTCAAGAGCACAATTAAAAGTACTTCCGAATACATTGTTCATAAAAGAATCAAAAACTTGCGGAAAAACCACTTCGCAGTCTGAAATAGAAGGTTAAGTAACAACATCCTTCAAGAGAGTAACAAAAGCATAATCGTGTCTTTGCTTTAATGCAAATTCATGTTGAAGTAGACTTTGTAGAGTTCTAAAACAAAATGCACACAAGTTTGACCAATAGCTAAAATATTTCCTCAAATATGTTAGAAAGATAGTTAGGTGCACAATCCTAACCAAAAGCAATTCATAAAACTCAGGAGGGAAATCAAATGCTTGTTCAAAAATTTCCAAAGTCCATATTTAACAAGCATGTATACAAATTTTAGCAAGTACGAAAGAGGAAGTTAAGCTCTTTTTAGAAAAGAAATTCCGAGGTAAAAATTTGATTACAATTTGGTAAAGGAAATAAGTGGTGCGTTACAAACGAATCGGTTTCCACTAAACAAGGAAGTTCTCCAAAACCTCATTTAAAATAGCGCATGCCAACTTTAAATTAACTTTGTCAAAATTGAACGATGGTTTCAATCTCAATCAAGCAACAGAAAATAAATTCCATTTAGAATTTCTTCAAAGAGAATTCAAAACTTCCTTAAAAGGTTCAAAACAAGACTCCAAAAGTGTTCTTGAAATCACTATCTTGGAAGAATATTCAAGAAAATTAGGATGTACTTAAAAAGGAGTCAAGCCATACCAAAGCTCGCACTTCCGGCTGCGCGACTCTGTTAGTTCGGACATTACGACGACACTTATATTATTTAATACTAAAATATGAGCCTGTTTAAAACTTTAAACTGCAATACCGTTCCCAAAAATAATTTCGTACGATAACGTACATCCATAAATACCATACAACTTACAACAATTCATAAAGAGTACATCCACATATATATATACATAATTATATATAAATAACTTTACAAGCATTAACCAATACAATTCCTATCCCTCTTACAGATTATATCAAGATAAAGGCGAGGGTACAATAAACCATAACTAAAACAATACAGAGCATCACAACAACAATTAGATAAGCTCTTCGTAGCTTCTGCGCCCATATCCTGAAAGGGGAAAAATGTAGGGGGGTGAGAACATCATCCTCGAAAGGGTTCTCAGTAGAGGGTTTTTGGGAATTACTGTAATAGGATACATGAAGATAACCGCACCAGTGATTCATAACCGTCTTATGCCTCCTTTCAAAAACAACGGTTTACAATGAAAGTAAAGTCGGAAATCTTTTCGGAAAGAAGAATGGTTCAATTCTCAAAAACTCAAAAGCCTTTCAAAACGGTTTATCTATGCGGAACCAAAATAGCCTTTCATAATTTTATTCCAAACCAGAAACACAAAAGTGAAATCAACCATCGGTTCACCTCATTCCAACCACGGCCCTAGGCCCAAACAATCCAACCAGCAACCAATCACCACAGTCCAACAGAGTCCCAGTAGCAAACACAAATAGAAGGATGCAAACACAAATAAACAATTATTTCAAGTAGAACAATTAGCAATTAGTCACATAGGCAAACCAAGTATAATATACACACCCAAACAATGTCACATAAATGCATATGATGCATGCCTGTCCCTAGTGGCTGATGATATCATCTGTCGGTTACCAAGCCAACCCGACGTGTCCGGTAGCTAACCCGGACATAGTCTCTCTGTTGCACTTTATTATCATTAGAGGGTATCTGCACCCTGTCGCCATTAGAGGGTATCTGTGCCCTGTCGCCATTAGAGGGTATCTGCGCCCTGTCGCCAATAGAGGGTATCGGTGCCCTGTCACCCTTACAACCAGAGAGAAAACACAAGCATACTCGCATACAACATTCATCTCAGCCATCCGGCTTAAATTCACAATTCATTCGATTGCATACATGCATTTATACTCAACCATGGATCACCATCCATCTCAGCCATCCGGCTCACGGTTCAATCCAGAACCAGCCAATTTATCAATAAATACAGCCCTTCGGCTTAAGTTCATAATTCATAATCAGCCATACGGCTCACAACTCATTCGGCAATCAGCCATAGTTCAATAGTATACACGGCCATTCCGGCTCACAACAAAGCAACACTTCCACCATTCAACATCATCAAATTCATAAAACCGGCATTTAAGCCATAAATCACTTTTCTCAAGCCATTTCACTTTGAAATCAAATTTCAACTCTTTTTAGCCTTGGCTTTAAAGATCTCATTTCTCAAATCATCTCTGTAATACCCGGTCTAACTGAAATTAATTAAATAATAAGTTAAATAGGAGTGAATACGGTTGGAAGATTTGGCAATTGGAATTTGATGATTTAAATATGATTTTTGGATTCAGTGAATTTTTCCGAGTCGGAAGACATAGTTTTCTGCGTAAAAGCGCGCAGTGGAATTTTGACCGGTAGTACCGGCTGAGACCTGTCTGGTACTGCAGCTGAGAAAATTGATTATGAGTAAGTAGGATTAAGAAATGAGGAATTATAATTAGGGGAGGTAGAAATATTTGAAGTGCGATTTAGAGCGCTAATCTTAAAGGTTTTGGTCTAAAATTGGGCCAACGGACAAAAATAAGTGAACCGAACCTAAGTGGGCCCAAGACCCAACATATATAAACATTAGTTATGAGCATTTCAGCTCATTTTGCCCTAAAGAAGGGGTGTTGGGCGCTGAAATTGGGAAGAGAGAAGAGAAGAGAGAAAACCTAACTCTCTTTGATCTTCAAACCACCATAACTTGAGCTACGGAGCTCCGATTGACGAGCCGTTTGCGGCCACGCATCGCTCTTCTCATCCTCTATAATTCTATCTAAGTTTGGTGGTGAGTATTCCATTCATCTCTGCCCAGTTTTCGAAATTTCCCACTGTTACATGTTTTTGGGTAGTTAGTGTTGAAATCTTGTGATTTTTGGTGTTTAGGGATACTCCAACATGGATTCTAAGTGGGTTCTATCCCTACTTCATATGGGCTGAGGTAAGAAGTGCTCAAACCCTTGTAATTTGTCATTTTTATGAGCCCTAAGTTGATGTATGTATGTGATATTGGTTATGTTAGTGTATTTGGTGATGTTGGTGCACAATTAGGAGATTGGTATTGCTTGAGGAGCTTTGGTAAGTCTTGGAGCTAAGGTTGGTAAAGAATTCCAAAGAAGAGGCTCAATTGGTTTGGCTACAAGAGGTACGGTTTAAGTTTCATTTAAGTACCATGTGTTGTGATGAGAATTCCTAGGCTAGATGCCGCTAGGATTAAGTTTGGATTATGTAAATGGTTGGTGCTAATATGCATAGTTGATATGTAACGTGAATTAATGATTGGGTTGAGAATTGTGTGACCTTGTATGCTTGGTGTATTGAGAATTTGATGTACTGGGTAATGAGTATTGATTTTGTGGTTTATGCATTTAAATTGTGAAAATTGGGCCGGATGCCGTGAATTTTGGGCCGGAGGCCGAAAAAAGGTAAGAAAGGTAAGTCGATGTGTGCATTGTATGATGGCACAAGTGATTGGATGAATTTCAGATAATGAATATATGAATGATTAGGTTGGTTATTGAATAATAAGGTTTGAGAAGTTGAAGTGTGGAATTTGGTAATTTTGGGTGAATTTATGTAGATGATGTATGTTTGGTTCGGTTGAGATATATTATGTGATCATATATGTGATTATGATTATTGATGCCTTGATGGTATGAAGATGCATTAGAGATATGTATGTTGTGATATATGCTTGGGGAATGATTAAGGTTGATTTGTGGGTGAAATCACGTGATAGTGAGTATGATATTGATTATGTATAATGATGGTTGATTGGAAATCGTATTATTGGAAATTTGGATGAGGAAGGATGTATGACATGATATTGTGTTTGTCCTTTAGCCATTTGATTGAGAAGTGTTAAAATGGTTGGATGTGGTTTTGGGAAATTTTGGTAAAGTGTCAATGTGTGAGTTGAGGATGGCTTGATATGGATTTTGGTACATTTTGATTGATTTCAAAAAGGGTTGAAATTGGCATGTTTTGGTTGATTTTGAAAAGAGTTGAAAATTGCTTGTTTTGAAAATGGCACCTTGTGGTTTTGTATGAAAACATTGTTTTTGGGCACACTTTGACGGGACATAACTTGAACTACGGATCTCTGTTTTGTGCCAAATCTGTTTAGAAATGAAATTGGATCCGGGATGTCCGTGCCGTTCGAAGAACGGGTGAAAAATGATTTAAAATGAGAAAGTTATGTCCGTCGGAAGATTGGGGGTTGAATCTGTAAATTCTGCAGCTTTTAACTTAGAAAATTTTTAGCAGAATGACCCTCCACGCGTAGGCGCACTTGGCGCGTACGCGTCGTTCTTCAAGAAGGCACCATCCACGCGTGCGCGTGGTGTGCGCATGCGCGTGGTGTGCGTGTGCGCGTCGATGTGCTGGACCCAATGCCCAGCTTTTTTCCAGAGAGTTGTGCCAGAGTTGTGCCAGTTTTGTGCCTGGGCGCAAGAGCACCCACGTGTACGCGTGGCTGACGCTTGCGCGCCGTTTGGATATTTTTCAACCCGCGCGTTCGCGCGTATGACGTTTGCGCGTCGATGAGTTTTTGGCCATCCGCGCGTGCGCGTGGAGTGCGCGTACTCGTGGCCCTGTTTTCATGCCAAAGATGGTTTTTGAGTTTTTAAAGCCAAATCTCATACTTCTAAGCCTCCAATCTCATCCCTTAGGTATTAAATCATTATGATATGCCTAGCAATGAGGAAGGAACTAGGGGATGTGGTAACTTGCGAGTGAAGCAAGGGAAAAGGTTATGATCAATGATGATCAGATATGATTATATGAGATATGGAGGGTGACGGTGGAAGTACCGTGTAAGCCATGAGCCGAAAGGCTATAATTATTGATAAATGGCCGGTTCTTGATTGAACCACGAGCCGGATGGCTGAGTTATTGCCGGGTTACGGCAAGGCCATTATTGTTTATGGCTGAGTATAAATGCCTATATGATTAATAAATGAATGTGTTACATGGATAACAATGAAAAAGGTTGAAATGTGATGTGTGACCCCGGGTAGTAGGCAGTGGCGTTATCCACTTGCTCCGGGTATGAGACGGGAAAGGATGTTTATGATAAATGAGTTTAATTATGGAGTTTTGAACACATGTGTATTTGTGATACCTGGGTAGTAGTAAGGTGGTGGTTCGTCCCGCTTGCTCCAGATTAATGTTTGAGATTTGATAACAGTGATGATTGCTTCTAAACTGAACGAATGTATGTTTTGAGATCCTGGGTAGTAGCAAGGGTTGTGGTTCGTCCCACTTGCTCCAGGACAGAGATTGAGACCCTGGGTAGTAGCAAGGGTTGTGGTTCGTCCCACTTACTCCAGGTCAGAGATTGTGACGCCTGGGTATTAGCGGCAGTAGTGGTGAATCCACTCGCTCCAGGTTGAACTTGTAAACACCCGCCTGGGTAGTAGCCACAGTAGTGGTTATTCCACTGGCTCTGGGTTGAGCGGGTAGTAGCAAGGGGGTTGTAGCTTAAACCTACTTACTCCGCAATGGGTGTTTCTGTCCAATGGTTAGCTACCAGGACATGTCAGGTTGGCTACATAACCGACAGATGATATCATCAGCCATAGGGCAGGCATTCATCATTTGCATATGTTTGAATTGTTTGGGTTTGCCATTTGTTTTGGATTTCTACATCATATATGCCATGTTACCTGACTATATGCTACTTGTTCTACTTGTACCATATTTGTGTATTAATTGCCAGTATTGCTTGTGTTTGCACAACTGAGAGGCCCCTCATGCTGGTGTCGGTGGGTGTGAGGGCTGTTCTTGATGGGATGAATTGATGATGCGATTGCATGATGATGATGATTATTGAATGAGATAACTGGAGCTCCCTGGGTAGACACAGTGATGCGGTTTCACTAGCTCCAGGCGAGTGTATGATGTATTGATATAGAATTGCTGAGGCAGAACAACTGGTGATGTTTTTGCTTATAATTCTGAGTCTGATTCGTGGAAGAGTCAGCGAGTTGGGAAACATGTGAAACATGAATTGAATTTAGCACTCCCTTATGACAGTTGCCTATTCATGGATTAGCGAGAACCTAGGATGAATAATTGGTGAAGAAGTTTAGGATGCTTAGTGAGTTTTTATTGCAATACATTGAATTTATTTGGCACTTTTACCATACTGGGAACCCATGGGCCCGGGGTTCTCATTCCGTATATATATCTTGTTTTTCAGATACAGGTCCAGGTGCTCAGAAGTGAGTTGTGGTTCGTCTGAGAGACGGCGAAGATATTTATTTTCTCTACTTTGTGTTTTGCTTAGAATCTCTCCACCTTTGTTTTGAAAAGATTATATTATGTATTGAACTCTTTTGGAACTTGCCTATAGAGGCTCTTATGTTTCCTTTTGGAGAGATTAGGATATACTGTTGTCATCTACTTTCATACTGTACCCTAGCCGGCCTAAACTTCGCGGGTCGCGACTAGTGGCTATTTACTTATGCTATAAATATCTATCTGTTATCTATCTCTTAATCTCCTTTATTCCTTGTCCATATATCGCGTTTGGCTTAGCAGTTTAACTTTTTGTTGTCAAAACGTGAGTGATACGTCTTCGAGATTTTATTTCTACTCTTTTCAGGCTTCTCGATTAATACTCCTTTCGAAAATTACCTATATTTATATATTAAAAATCCACCTGAGAGTCGTACCACCGTAATATCATTGACTTATGACTCGAGCATAAGGATTTGAATATTAGGGTGTTACATTATAGTATCAGAGCAGTTCGTCCTCGTGAGCCTGAGGGATGGAACTGCTTATGCTTCAATGCATACTCTGAGTCTGTGCCTGTGCTAGTTAGGGTATCTAACTGATACATCTAGCATGAAGTCCATGAGTGTACCTTTGGTACTTTGAAGCACTATACTTCCGATATTGAGACTGATCAACTTGATATCGATTGTTTGGTGTGTATAGCAACCAGATGGCACCTCGTGACCCGGTCGGGGACGTGAAAGAGATTGTACTAATGCACAAGAACCGGAAATCAACCCGAATAACCCGGTAAACCTTATGGCGGTGTTGGAGAATATGGCTGCTGCTATGCAGGCCACTGCGGAGGCTCTTGGGCAACAGATGAACAATAATGGCAATGGCGGAAGGGAAGCTCAGGGCCCGATGACACTGGCAACCTTCTTAAAGGTTAATCCACCTAAGTTCAAGGGAACCACCAATCCGACTGAAGCTGATACTTGGTTTCAGGCCATGGAGCGAGCACTACAAGCGCAGTTGGTGCCTGAAGAGCAGCGTGTTGAATTCGCTACCTATCTACTCACGGGGGAAGCATCGCATTGGTGGCAAGGGGCTCGACGTCTCCTGCAACAGGGGAACGATCATATCACTTGGGATGCCTTCCAGGTGGAATTCTATAAGGAGTACTTTCCGAATTCCGCCAGGACAGCCAAGGAATTGGAGTTACTGCAGCTAAAGCAACATGCTATGTCCGTATCTAAGTATACAGACAAATTTGAGGAGCTATTCAGGTTTTTCTGCATGTGTCAAGGAGCTCCGGGAGGCTTCGAGGAATGGAAATGCATTAAGTATGAAGGAGGGCTCCAGAGCGACATCTTAAGTTCAATGGGACCAATGGAGATCCGAACTTTTTCAGAGTTAGTGAACAAGAGCCGTATTGCTGAAGAATGTATGAGGAAGGCTGTTGAGGCGAAGAATGACCGTCGGGAGTCCCACCGCAGGGAGCACAATCAAGAATACCCAACAAGGGGTCAAGAGTTTAAGGGGAGAGGATATATACAACACTTTCCCCAAGGATGGAATAACTTTGCGAAGAGTGAGGAGTCCCAAAGAAACGGTAAGGGAAAATGGGCAGCGGCTGCTTCTGATGTTTCGAGCTGTTAGAGATGTGGAAGTCATCACCCATATAGGCCGTGCCGATTGGGGTTAGGTGTATGTTACAAGTGCGGGTTACCAGGGCATGTATCAAGAAATTTCCAACAAGGAGAGAGTTAGGATGCGGGCCGATTGCGACAGTAAGATTGAGGTAATTGCAATAATCAGGCTTAAAGGACAGTGCGTGATTTTATAATACCGCCTGTACAGTAAAACTGGGAATGTCAAGCTTAATATTAGACTGAGAAGCAAACCAGATGGTCCGAGTAAGAATTTACCTTAATACAAATGGATAAATGCTGAGATGTAAATGATTTTCTATTGAGAATGATGTGTTATGTTTGTTATGTAGTTGGTTGATTTCTGGATTCTTGGTAAAACGGATTGAACCCGTGACTTTTAGTTCCTTTGATTTAAATAGATAAGGAATGGTACGGTCCTAAATGATGGATTTGGAAACATTGATTTGAAATGCCAGTCATGCTAAGTTGTGGTTGAGTACTTGAGGAAATAAGTGATGGAATTAATACTTGACGAGAAATCAAAGTGGCATAGCGGAAGCTTGCTAAAGCATTAGCATAGTATGGTAATAATAGGGAAAAGTGGGGTATGATTAGAAATGCTTTATGCTTTGAGTACTTAAAAATTTAGTGAGCTTATGCATATAATGATTCTAGATAATTAGAATTAATTGTGACTGTGAGCCTTGATGGTTCTGAAACGGATGAGAAAATTATCATTGATGCGTAATCTGATTTAGATGATGAGAGAGTGCAAGTTGTCGTGTTTGAGAGATGAGTACTATGATGTTTGGTCATAGTGACCTTGGATTTAGTTTGGGATTTATAATGAATGGTTTTGAAAGATGAATGTGAAAACCATTAAATTGAAATGTTGATGCGGTGCTGAGATTGGTTTGAGGGAACCCGTGACGGGTGGTAAACTCCAATTTTTAGGGAGGTGCTGCTGAAAAAAAATTTTCCCAAGAATTTGAAGGAGTGTTGGTTATATTTTTGAAAATGATTTTTGATCTGAGTAACTTCAACAAAAGAGATGTGTCTCGAAAGCTTTATATAGATTATTAAAGGAAAGCGGATTCTTAAGGGTTTGTCAGCTTGTTAGTCCAAACTCATTGAATTCTAAAAACGAAGAAAGCTTTGATTGATTATAGTGATGTAGGATAATGGCTATGATTAACGATGATGGCAATCTTATTGATGACATGATTCGAGATTTAATAAGGTGTGAGTTGATGAGACGGTAAAAGTAAGGAACGAGGCTGTTGGTCGGCGTTGAACGAACGACCGAGACCCTCAGGGATAGAGAAATCAGAGCGCGACAACGGAAGCGTGCAGAGTAAAAAGACCTTGGAACTGTTATGTGTTGGATATAAAGGCACACTACGTGTGCGTACTCGTAGTGATGGATGGAATTTTCGAGGGCGAAAATTTCTGTTAGGGGGGTAGAATGTAATACCCGGTCTAACTGAAATTAATTAAATAATAAGTTAAATAGGAGCGAATACGGTTGGAAGATTTGGCAATTGCAATTTGATGATTTAAATATGATATTTGGATTCAGTGAATTTTTCCGAGTCGGAAGACATAGTTTTCTGCGTAAAAGCGCGTAGTGGAATTTTGACCGGCAGTACCGGCTGAGACCTATCTGGTACTACAGCTGAGAAAATTGATTTTGAGTAAGTAGGATTAAGAAATGAGGAATTATAATTAGGGGAGGTAGAAATATTTGAAGTGCGATTTAGAGCGCTAATCTTAAAGGTTTTGGTCCAAAATTGGGCCAACGGACAAAAATAAGTGAACCGGGCCTAAGTGGGCCCAAGACCCAACATATATAAACATTAGTTATGAGCATTTCAGCTCATTTTGCCCTAAAGAAGGGGTGTTGGGCGCTGAAATTGGGAAGAGAGAAGAGAAGAGAGAAAACCTAACTCTCTTTGATATTCAAACCACCATAACTTGAGCTACGGAGCTCCGATTGACGAGCCGTTTGCGGCCACGCATTGCTCTTCTCATTCTCTACAATTCAATCTAAGTTTGGTGGTGATTATTCCATTCATCTCTGTCCAGTTTTTGAAATTTCCCACTGTTACACGTTTTTGGGTAGTTAGTGTTGAAATCTTGTGATTTTGGGTGTTTAGGGATACTCCAACATGGATTCTAAGTGGGTTCTATCCCTACTTCATATGGGCTGAGGTAAGAAGTGCTCAAACCCTTGTAATTTGTCATTTTTATGAGCCCTAAGTTGATGTATGTATGTGATATTGGTTATGTTAGTGTATTTGGTGATGTTGGTGCACAGTTGGGAGATTAGTATTGCTTGAGGAGCTTTGGTAAGGCTTGGAGCTAAGGTTGGTAAAGAATTCCAAAGAAGAGGCTCAATTGGTTTGGCTACAAGAGGTACGGTTTAAGTTTCATTTAAGTACCATGTGTTGTGATGAGAATTCCTAGGCTAGATGCCCCTAGGATTAAGTTTGGATTATGTAAATGGTTGGTGCTAATATGCATAGTTGATATGTAACGTGAATTAATGATTGGGTTGAGAATTGTGTGACCTTGTATGCTTGGTGTATTGAGAATTTGATGTACTGGGTAATGAGTATTGATTTTGTGGTTTATGCATTTAAATTGTGAAAATTGGGCCAGATGCCGTGAATTTTGGGCCGGAGGCCAGAAAAAGGTAAGAAAGGTAAGTCGATGTGTGCATTGTATGATGGCACAAGTGATTGGATGA
Organism: Arachis hypogaea; assembly: GCF_003086295.3. NCBI lineage: Eukaryota > Viridiplantae > Streptophyta > Magnoliopsida > Fabales > Fabaceae > Arachis > Arachis hypogaea. Next base: position 75,728,217 of record NC_092049.1, on the reverse strand, counting down.
ATTTCAGATAATGAATATATGAATGATTAGGTTGGTTATTGAATAATAAGGTTTGAGAAGTTGAAGTGTGGAATTTGGTAATTTTGGGTGAATTTATGTAGATGAGGTATGTTTGGTTCGGTTGAGATATATTATGTGATCATATATGTGATTATGATTATTGATGCCTTGATGGTATGATGATGCATTAGACATATGTATGTTGTGATATATGCTTGGGGAATGATTAAGGTTGATTTGTGGGTGAAATCACGTGATAGTGAGTATGATATTGATTATGTATAATGATGGTTGATTGGAAATCGTATTATTGGAAATTTGGATGAGGAAGGATGTATGACATGATATTGTGTTTGTCCTTTAGCCATTTGATTGAGAAGTGTTAAAATGGTTGGATGTGATTTTGGAAATTTTTGGTAAAGTGTCAATGTGTGAGTTGAGGATGGCTTGATATGGATTTTGGTACTTTTTGATTGATTTCAAAAAGGGTTGAAATTGGCATGTTTTGGTTGATTTTGAAAAGAGTTGAAAATTGCTTGTTTTGAAAATGGCACCTTGTGATTTTGTATGAAAACAAGGTTTTTGGGCATACTTTGACGGGACATAACTTGAACTACGGATCTCTGTTTTGTGCCAAATCGGTTTAGAAATGAAATTGGATCCGGGATGTCCATGCCGTTCAAAGAACGGGTGAAAAATGATTTAAAATGAGAAAGTTATGTCCGTCGGAAGATTGGGGGTTGAATCTGTAAACTCTGCAGCTTTTAACTTAGAAAATTTTTAGCAGAATGACCCTCCACGCGTAGGCGCACTTGGCGCGTACGCGTCATTCTTCAAGAAGGCACCATCCACGCGTGCGCGTGGTGTGCGCGTGCGCGTCGATGCGTTACTCCCAATGCCCAGCTATTTTCCAGAGAGTTGTGCCAGAGATGTGTCAGTTTTGTGCCTGGGCGCAAGAGCACCCACGCGTACGCGTGGCTGACGCTTGCGCGCTGTTTGGATATTTTTCAACCCGCGCGTTTGCGCGTATGATGTTTGCGCGTCGATTAGTTTTTGGCCATCCGCGCGTGCGCGTGGAGTGCGCGTACGCGTGGCCCTGTTTTCATGCCAAAGATGGTTTTTGAGTTTTTAAAGCCAAATCTCATACTTCTAAGCCTCCAATCTCATCCCTTAGGTATTAAATCATTATGATATGCCTAGCAATGAGGAAGGAACCAGGGGATGTGGTAACTTGCGAGTGAAGCAAGGGAAAAGGTTATGATCAATGATGATCAGATATGATTATATGAGATATGGAGGGTGACGGTGGAAGTACCGTGTAAGCCATGAGCCGAAAGGCTATAATTATTGATAAATGGCCGGTTCTTGATTGAACCACAAGCCGGATGGCTGAGTTATTGCCGAGTTACGGCAAGGCCATTATTGTTTATGGCTGAGTATAAATGCCTATATGATTAATAAATGAATGTGTTACATGGATAACAATGAAAAACGTTGAAATGTGATGTGTTACCCCGGGTAGTAGGCAGTGGCGTTATCCACTTGCTCCGAGTATGAGACGGGAAAGGATATTTATGATAAATGAGTTTAATTATGGAGTTTTGAACACATGTGTATTTGTGATACCTGGGTAGTAGTAAGATGGTGGTTCCTCCCGCTTGCTCCAGGTTAATGTTTGAGATTTGATAACAGTGATGATTGCTTCTAAACTGAACGAATGTATGTTTTGAGATCCTGGGTAGTAGCAAGGGTTGTGGTTCGTCCCACTTGCTCCAGGACAGAGATTGAGACCCTGGGTAGTAGCAAGGGTTGTGGTTCGTCCCACTTGCTCCAGGTCAGAGATTGTGATGCCTGGGTAGTAGCGGCAGTAGTGGTGAATCCACTCGCTCTAGGTTGAGCTTGTAAACACCCGCCTGGGTAGTAGCCGCAGTAGTGGTTATTCCACTGGCTCTGGGTTGAGCGGGTAGTAGCAAGGGGGTTGTAGCTCAAACCTACTTGCTCCGCAATGGGTGTTTCTGTCCAATGGTTAGCTACCAGGACATGTCGGGTTGGCTACATAACCGACAGATGATATCATCAGCCATAGGGCAGGCATTCATCATTTGCATATGTTTGAATTGTTTGGGTTTGCCATTTGTTTTGGATTTCTACATCATATATGCCATGTTACCTGACTATATGCTACTTGTTCTACTTGTACCATATTTGTGTATTAATTGCCTGTATTGCTTGTGTTTGTACAACTGAGAGGCCCCTCATGCTGGTGTCGGTGGGTGTGAGGGCTGTTCTTGATGGGATGAATTGATGATGCGATTGCATGATGATGATGATTATTGAATGAGATAACTGGAGCTCCCTGGGTAGACGCAGTGATGTGGTTTCACTAGCTCCAGGCGAGTGTATGATGTATTGATATAGAATTGCTGAGGCAGAACAACTGGTGATGGTTTTGCTTATAATTCTGAGTCTGATTCGTGGAAGAGTCAGCGAGTTGGGAAACATGTGAAACATGAATTGAATTTAGCACTCCCTTATGACAGTTGCCTATTCATGGATTAGCGAGAACCTAGGATGAATAATTGGTGAAGAAGTTTAGGATGCTTAGTGAGCTTTTATTGCAGTACATTGAATTTATTTGGCACTTTTACCGTACTGGGAACCCATGGGCCCGGGGTTCTCATTCCGTATATATATCTTATTTTTCAGATACAGGTCTAGGTGCTCAGAAGTGAGCTGTGGTTCGTCTGAGAGACGACGAAGATATTTATTTTCTCTACTTTGTGTTTTGCTTAGAATCTCTCCACCTTTGTTTTGAAAAGATTATATTATGTATTGAACTCTTTTGGAACTTGCCTATAGAGGCTCTTATGTTTCCTTTGGGAGAGATTAGGATATACTGTTGTCATCTACTTTCATACTGTACCCTAGCCGGCCTAAACTTCGCGGGTCGCGACTAGTGGCTATTTACTTATGCTATAAATATCTATCTGTTATCTATCTCTTAATCTCCTTTATGCCTTGTCCATATATCGCGTTCGGCTTAGCAGTTTAACTTTTTGTTGTCAAAACGTGAGTGATACGTCTTCGTGATTTTATTTCTACTCTTTTCAGGCTTCTCGATTAATACTCCTTCGAAAATTACCTATATTTATATATTAAAAATTCACCTGAGAGTCGTACCACCGTAATATCATTGACTTATGACTCGAGCATAAGGATTTGAATATTAGGGTGTTACATTATGGTATCAGAGCAGTTCGTCCTCGTGAGCCTGAGGGATGGAACTGCTTATGCTTCAATGCATACTCTGAGTATGTGCCTGTGCTAGTTAGGGTATCTAACTGATACATCTAGCATGAAGTCCATGAGTGTACCTTTGGTACTTTGAAGCACTATACTTCCGATATTGAGACTGATCAACTTGATATCGATTGTTTGGTGTGTATAGGAACCAGATGGCACCTCGTGACCTGGTCGGGGACGTGAAAGAGATTGTACTAATGCGCAGGAACCAGAAATCAACCCGAATAAACCAGTAAACCTTATGGTGGTGTTGGAGAATATGGCTGCTGCTATGCAGGCCACTGCGGAGGCTCTTGGGCAACAGATGAACAATAATGGCAATGGCAGAAGGGAAACTCAGGGCCCGATGACACTGGCAACCTTCTTAAAGGTTAATCCACCTAAGTTCAAGGGAACCACCAATCCGACTGAAGCTGATACTTGGTTTCAGGCCATGGAGCGAGCACTGCAAGCGCAGTTGGTGCCTGAAGAGCAGCGTGTTGAATTCGCTACCTATCTACTCACGGGGGAAGCATCGCATTGGTGGCAAGGGGCTCGACGTCTCCTGCAACAGGGGAACGATCATATCACTTGGGATGCCTTCCAGGTGGAATTCTATAAGGAGTACTTTCCGAATTCCGCCAGGACAGCCAAGGAATTGGAGTTACTGCAGCTAAAGCAAGGTGCTATGTCCGTATCTGAGTATACAGACAAATTTGAGGAGCTATTCAGGTTTTTCCGCATGTGTCAAGGAGCTCCAGGAGGCTTCGAGGAATGGAAATGCATTAAGTATGAAGGAGGGCTCCGGAGCGACATCTTAAGTTCAATGGGACCAATGGAGATCCGAACTTTTTCAGAGTTAGTGAACAAGAGCCGTATTGTTGAAGAATATGTGAGGAAGGCTGTTGAGGTGAAGAATGACCGTCGGGAGTCCCACCGCAGGGAGCACAATCAAGAATACCCAACAAGGGGTCAAGAGTTTAAGGGGAGAGGATATATACAACACTTTCCCCAAGGACGGAATAACTTTGCGAAGAGTGAGGAGTCCCAAAGAAACGGTAAGGGAAAACGGGCAGCTGCTGCTTCTGATGTTTCGAGCTGTCAGAGATGTGGAAGTCATCACCCATATAGGCCGTGCCGATTGGGGTTAGGTGTATGTTACAAGTGCGGGTTACCAGGGCATGTATCAAGAAATTTCTAACAAGGAGAGAGTTAGGATGCGGGCCGATTGCGACAGTAAGATTGAGGTAATTGCAATAATCAGGCTTAAAGGACAGTGCGTGATTTTATAATACCGCCTGTACAGTAAAACTCGGAATGTCAAGCTTAATATTAGACTAAGAAGCAAACCAGATGGTCCGAGTAAGGATTTACCTTAATACAAATGGATAAATGCCTGAGATGTAAATGATTTTCTGTTGAGAATGATGTGTTATGTTTGTTATGTAGTTGGTTGATTTCTGGATTCTTGGTAAAACGGATTGAACCCGTGACTTTTAGTTCCTTTGATTTAAATAGATAAGGAATGGTACGGTCCTAAATGATGGATTTGGAAACATTGATTTGAAATGCCAGTCATGCTAAGTTGTGGTTGAGTACTTGAGGAAATAAGTGATGGAACTAATACTTGACGAGAAATCAAAGTGGCATAGCGGAAGCTTGCTAAAGCATTAGCATAGTATGGTAATAATAAGGAAAAGTGGGGTATGATTAGAAATGCTTTATGCTTTGAGTACTTAAAAATTTAGTGAGCTTATGCATATAATGATTCTAGATAATTGGAATTAATTGTGACTGTGAGCCTTGATGGTTCTGAAACGGATGAGGAAATTATCATTGATGCGTAATCTGATTTAGATGATGAGAGAGTGCAAGTTGTCGTGTTTGAGAGATGAGTACTATGATGTTTGGTCATAGTGACCTTGGATTTAGTTTGGGATTTATAATGATTGGTTTTGAAAGACGAATGTGAAAACCATTAAATTAAAATGTTGATGCGGTACTGAGATTGGTTTGAGGGAACCCGTGACGGGTGGTAAACTCCAATTTTTAGGGAGGTGCTGCTAAAAAAAAATTTTCCCAAGAATTTGAAGGAGTGTTGGTTATATTTTTGAAAATGATTTTTGATCTGAGTAACTTCAACAAAAGAGATGTGTCTCGAAAGCTTTATATAGATTATTAAAGGAAAGCGGATTCTTAAGGGTTTGTCAGCTTGTTAGTCCAAACTCATTGAATTCTAAAAACGAAGAAAGCTTTGATTGATTATAGTGATGTAGGATAATGGCTATGATTAACGATGATGGCAATCTTATTGATGACATGATTCGAGATTTAATAAGGTGTGAGTTGATGAGACGGTAAAAGTAAGGAACGAGGCTGTTGGTCGGCGTTGAATGAACGACCGAGACCCTCAGGGATAGAGAAATCAGAGCGCGACAACGGAAGCATGCAGAGTAAAAAGACCTTGAAACTGTTATGTGTTGGATATAAAGGCACACTACGTGCGCGTACTCGTAGTGATGGATGGAATTTTCGAGGGCGAAAATTTCTGTTAGGGGGGTAGAATGTAATACCCGGTCTAACTGAAATTAATTAAATAATAAGTTAAATAGGAGCGAATATGGTTGGAAGATTTGGAAATTGGAATTTGATGATTTAAATATGATATTTGGATTCAGTGAATTTTTTCGAGTCGGAAGACATAGTTTTCTGCGTAAAAGCGCGCAATGGAATTTTGACCGGCAGTACCAGCTGAGACCTGTCTGGTACTACAGCTGAGAAAATTGATTATGAGTAAGTAGGATTAAGAAATGAGGAATTATAATTAGGGGAGGTAGAAATATTTGAAGTGCGATTTAGAGCGCTAATCTTAAAGGTTTTGGTCCAAAATTGGGCCAACGGACAAAAATAAGTGAACCGGGCCTAAGTAGGCCCAAGACCCAACATATATAAACATTAGTTATGAGCATTTCAGCTCATTTTGCCCTAAAGAAGGGGTGTTGGGCGCTGAAATTGGGAAGAGAGAAGAGAAGAGAGAAAACCTAACTCTCTTTGATCTTCAAACCACTATAACTTGAGCTACGGAGCTCCGATTGACGAGCCGATTGCGGCCACGCGTCGCTCTTCTCATCCTCTACAATTCTATCTAAGTTTGGTGGTGACTATTCCATTCATCTCTTCCAAGTTTTCGAAATTTCCCACTATTACACGTTTTTGGGTAGTTAGTGTTGAAATCTTGTGATTTTGGGTATTTAGGGATACTCCAACATGGATTCTAAGTGGGTTCTATCCCTACTTCATATGGGCTGAGGTAAGAAGTGCTCAAACCCTTGTAATTTGTCATTTTTATGAGCCCTAAGTTGATGTATGTATGTGATATTGGTTATGTTAGTGTATTTGGTGATGTTGGTGCACAATTGGGAGATTGGTATTGCTTGAGGAGCTTTGGTAAGGCTTGGAGCTAAGGTTGGTGAAGAATTCCAAAGAAGAGGCTCAATTGGTTTGGCTACAAGAGGTACGGTTTAAGTTTCATTTAAGTACCATGTGTTGTGATGAGAATTCCTAGGCTAGATGCCCCTAGGGTTTAGGGTTTAGGTGCTAATATGCATAGTTGATATGTAACATGAATTAATGATTGGGTTGAGAATTGTGTGACCTTGTATGCTTGGTGTATTGAGAATTTGATGTACTGGGTAATGAGTATTGATTTTGTGGTTTATGCATTTAAATTGTGAAAATTGGGCCGGATGCCGTGAATTTTGGGCCGGAGGCCGGAAAAAGGTAAGAAAGGTAAGTCGATGTGTGCATTGTATGATGACACAAGTGATTGGATGAATTTCAGATAATGAATATATGAATGATTAGGTTGGTTATTGAATAATAAGGTTTGAGAAGTTGAAGTGTGGAATTTGGTAATTTTGGGTGAATTTATGTAGATGAGGTATGTTTGGTTCGGTTGAGATATATTATGTGATCATATATGTGATTATGATTATTGATGCCTTGATGGTATGATGATGCATTAGAGATATGTATGTTGTGATATATGCTTGGGGAATGATTAAGGTTGATTTGTGGGTGAAATCACGTGATAGTGAGTATGATATTGATTATGTATAACGATGGTTGATTGGAAATCGTATTATTGAAAATTTGGATGAGGAAGGATGTATGACATGATATTGTGTTTGTCCTTTAGCCATTTGATTGAGAAGTGTTAAAATGGTTGGATGTGTTTTGGGAATTTTTGGTAAAGTGTCAATGTGTGAGTTGAGGATGGCTTGATATGGATTTTGGTACATTTTGATTGATTTCAAAAAGGGTTGAAATTGGCATGTTTTGGTTGATTTTGAAAAGAGTTGAAAATTGCTTGTTTTGAAAATGGCACCTTGTGGTTTTGTATGAAAACATGGTTTTTGGGCACACTTTGACGGGACATAACTTGAACTACGGATCTCTGTTTTGTGCCAAATCTATTTAGAAATGAAATTGGATCCGGGATGTCCATGCCGTTCGAAGAACGGGTGAAAAATGATTTAAAATGAGAAAGTTATGTCCGTCGGAAGATTAGGGGATGAATCTGTAAATTCTCCAGCTTTTAACTTAGAAAATTTTTAGCAGAATGACCCTCCACGCGTAGGCGCACTTGGCGCGTACGCGTCGTTCTTCAAGAAGGCACCATCCACGCGTGCGCGTGGTGTGCGCGTGCGCGTCGATGCGCTGGACCCAATGCCCAGCTATTTTCCAGAGAGTTGTGCCAGAGTTGTGTCAGTTTTGTGCCTGGGCGCAAGAGCACCCACGCGTATGCGTGGCTGACGCTTGCGCGCCGTTTAGATATTTTTCAACCCGCGCGTATGACGTTTGGGCGTCGATGAGTTTTTGGCCATCCGCGCGTGCGCGTGGAGTGCGCGTACGCGTGGCCCTGTTTTCATGCCAAAGATGGTTTTTGAGTTTTTAAAGCCAAATCTCATACTTCTAAGCCTCCAATCTCATCCCTTAGGTATTAAATCATTATGATATGCCTAGCAATGAGGAAGGAACTAGGGGATGTGGTAACTTGCGAGTGAAGCAAGGGAAAAGGTTATGATCAATGATGATCAGATATGATTATATGAGATATGGAGGGTGACGGTGGAAGTATCGTGTAAGCCATGAGCCGAAAGGCTATAATTATTAATAAATGGCCGGTTCTTGATTGAACCACGAGCCGGATGGCTGAGTTATTGCCGGGTTACGGCAAGGCCATTATTGTTTATGGCTGAGTATAAATGCCTATATGATTAATAAATGAATGTGTTACATGGATAACAATGAAAAACGTTGAAATGTGATGTGTGACCCCGGGTAGTAGACAGTGGCGTTATCCACTTGCTCCGGGTATGAGACGGGAAAGGATGTTTATGATAAATGAGTTTAATTATGGAGTTTTGAACACATGTGTATTTGTGATACCTGGGTAGTAGTAAGGTGGTGGTTCGTCCCGCTTGCTCCAGGTTAATGTTTGAGATTTGATAACAGTGATGATTGCTTCTAAACTGAACGAATGTATGTTTTGAGATCCTGGGTAGTAGCAAGGGTTGTGATTCGTCCCACTTGCTCCAGGTCAGAGATTGTGACGCCTGGGTAGTAGCGGCAGTAGTGGTGAATCCACTCGCTCCAGGTTGAGCTTGTAAACACCCGCCTGGGTAGTAGCCGCAGTAGTGGTTATTCCATTGGCTCTGAGTTGAGCGGGTAGTAGCAAGGGGGTTGTAGCTCAAACCTACTTGCTCCGCAATGGGTGTTTCTGTCCAATGGTTAGCTACCAGGACATGTCGGGTTGGCTATATAACCGACAGATGATATCATCAGCCATAGGGCAGGCATTCATCATTTGCATATGTTTGAATTGTTTGGGTTTGCCATTTGTTTTGGATTTCTACATCATATATGCCATGTTACCTGACTATATGCTACTTGTTCTACTTGTACCATATTTGTGTATTAATTGCCTGTATTGCTTGTGTTTGTACAACTGAGAGGCCCCTCATGCTGGTGTCGGTGGGTGTGAGGGCTGTTCTTGATGGGATGAATTGATGATGCGATTGCATGATGATGATGATTATTGAATGAGATAACTGGAGCTCCCTGGGTAGACGCAGTGATGTGGTTTCACTAGCTCCAGGTGAGTGTATGATGTATTGATATAGAATTGCTGAGGCAGAACAACTGGTGATGGTTTTGCTTATAATTCTGAGTCTGATTCGTGGAAGAGTCAGCGAGTTGGGAAACATGTGAAACATGAATTGAATTTAGCATTCCCTTATGACAGTTGCCTATTCATGGATTAGCGAGAACCTAGGATGAATAATTGGTGAAGAAGTTTAGGATGCTTAGTGAGCTTTTATTGCAGTACATTGAATTTATTTGGCACTTTTACCGTACTGGGAACCCATGGGCCCGGGGTTCTCATTTCGTATATATATCTTATTTTTCAGATACAGGTCCAGGTGCTCAGAAGTGAGCTGTGGTTCGTCTGAGAGACGACGAAGATATTTATTTTCTCTACTTTGTGTTTTGCTTAGAATCTCTCCACCTTTGTTTTGAAAAGATTATATTATGTATTGAACTCTTTTGGAACTTGCCTATAGAGGCTCTTATGTTTCCTTTGGGAGAGATTAGGATATACTGTTGTCATCTACTTTCATACTGTACCATTTCAAAAATCAACTCAATATCAACCGATTTAACTTATTTATAAAGCTTTAAAGAATCGGTTCCGAAATGAATCATTTATCAAAACCAGAGCAATTAAAGCAACCCAGGATGGATTTCAAGAGCATTCTATCTTTCATGTCATCAAATAATTGACTCAATTCAAACCAATCCTCAACGGATTAAACTCATTTCAAATATTTAAAGAATCAACTTCAAACATTACATTTCACAAGCCACACAACAATTCAGCCAAGCCAACATCCATAATCGTTCGAGTCAATCAAATAATACATAAGGCAGATACAATCACTAATTACACCATAACTCACATCAGTATCCATATGTAATAATTCCAATAATAAACTGTAGTTTTCGGAAAGCGCCCCTACCTCAAAACGCAAATCCATAACCCAAAAGTCTCATAGAGTCCTTTCCGCCTCAACCCGAGATCAACAATCAAAATCCCGGCAGCCAAAACCTCGGTTCCAAGCCACTTCCGCAACAATCTCAACAACTCGAACCGAAGAAGGAGGGGCTGAACTGAACAGGACAGTCTCTGAACCGGTTCGGCGGCAGCCCGGCAGCAGTTCCACCAATAATTCTCGAGTGACGGCGGCGGCCCGAATTTTTGATAATAGCAGCTGTATAACCACGCAGTATCAACAATCTTCCCGGGATTTCAAAAGAACAGAAATCTCACTTAAAACCCTTACCGGCAGAATTCTCCGGCGACGGCAGTAGGGGCATTTTCCGGCGGCAGAAGCTAACTGGCGTAACCCCATGAGCAACGGCAAGGCTCCCAACAGCAACTGGGCATGGCGGCAAGGACAGCTCCGTGACGGTCCGGCGGGCTCTCTCGCATCGCGACAACACCGGCGACGTTGGCGGCGTGCAGACTGGCAGCTGGGTGGCGCGACTCTTTCCCCCCATCGCGGTCCCCTCCTTCGTCTCCGATCTGTTCTACGGCGGCGCAGAGGCGGCGACGCGACTGGGACTGGGTGCGGCTCCACCAACCTCGCGTGACAGAGGCGTAACTGCTGGCTCCAGGAACGGGACGATGACGCGGTGACCCCGACGGCGACCGGGCGCAGCCCGCGGCTCCATGGATGGCGGCGACGCCGTGAGCTCCCCTTCTGCTCTCCTCTGCCGTGTAGCTTCTTCCCCCTTGCTCGGTAATGGTCCTCCCCGTAATGGCGGCGAGCGGCGAGCAGCTCGGCGGTGACGGTGAGGCCCGCCGGCGCTAGCCCGCGCCTCTCTTCCTCCCCCTGCTTCCCTCTGCGTTCCCCGTTTTCTCCTGGCCTTTTTCTCTCTTTTGCTTCTCCTGGTAGCAGCTGTTGCTGCTGTAGTTAGGCGTGTGCGTGTGTGTGTTGGGTTCAGGGGAACCGGGTAACCGGGTAGGATTTTTCAGGGTTAGGATTCATTTTCAAAAATTAGGGTTAAGGGCATTTTAGTAATTTTACTTAAAAATAAGGATGATATTGTAATTAGAAATAAATTCTAACCCAACAATAATAATGTATAAAAATACTACTTACTCACCAATCTCACACTTTATTTTCAATAAAATGTCCAAATCAAATAATTTGAAATAATATAATTAATTTCTCTATTTTCCAAAATAGCAATATCAATATATTAAAATATTGATTATTTAGTCCATATCATATAAAATCCTTATTATTTTGTAACTATCAACTTTATAATTTAAATATAGAAAATAATCCAATAATTATAAAATTGGATAATAATCATAACTTATCTCAAATCCAATAAATCAAAGCTTGCCTTAATTACCTTTAATAAAATAATTTCTGAAATTAAGGCTATAAATAACTATATGATTTGAGACTTGATCATAATAAGACTTTTCAAAAGTTTTGGGTCTTACACACCGGATAAATCAATGACAACAAGAGTCATTGGTGTAGCACTTCCAACCATAATTATCTCATCACATAATCAAATACTTTTTAAGATATAATAATTTCTTATCCAGAATTCCACAATCTCTATAAAATATAAACTGAAATAGAGCGGGTCATGAGATTTAACTTTAGAATCACTTTTCTCAATATTTTAGAGTTATGCTTAAACTTTATAAATACTTTTAAAAAAAAGCATAAATATGTCCACATGACTAAAAGTGCATAAATATACTTAAATTTATTAAAATGGTATCTTATGCAAGTTACTCTAGTTAAATTAATAAACTTTAAAAAAATTACTCTAAATTTCTATAAAAGACGGCCAGTCTTTACTGGTTACTTTATAATTTATTCAAAATATTGTACTAGTTTTCAAACACCCAAAATTTCATTAAAATAATTAAATCGGGTACGGTTCTTTCGTTTTCAAAATAAAACCTTTTTCTTTCAATTAGAGTCATATTTTTCCCAAAATCATCTTCCAATTTAAACTTTTTACTACAAATCAATTAATTTATATTTTTTCTTGAAACTAGACTCAATTAATTTCAATAAAATTCATATATTTATAAATAAATAATTTTTATTCAATAAGTCTTTCTCAAAAGTCAAGTCTCTGCTCCTTTTTACTCGAAACCTCCGTTCAAAATTTTTATTTAATTATAATTAATACCAAATCAAAATTCGACCGATAGAACTCAGTTACATACTATTACGTAACTCAGATTTTAGCCAATTATTCAACAACAACATCTCAATTCTTAATTCCTCAACATAGCCAAATCACAACAACAATCCAGCAACAATTCAACTAAAATTTCAATAGCCAACAATCACATATTTAAACAACAGAACAGACAACAATCTAACCACATATATCAATTAATTCATAATTTAACCCATTAAAGAGTAAAATCCTACATCTATGAAGCACAGAATACACACAAAATATCGGAGGGAGTTTTTGATCGGTCAAGCAAAGTGAAAACGTCGAAAACTCAATAGTTCTTTCCCTCCCTTGGTTCGGCCAAACTGGTTCCTAGCAGGAGCAACTCCACTTCGCGATTCCACCGAACAAAACACATGTCACCATATAGAGAAGGAAGATACGGCTACTTCTATCGAATCAGAATTTTTGTGGGGGTCACGGATCTCAAGAAATCAAGTTCAAAAAGTCAGAAATCAACCAAAATCCTCCCTTTTCTCTCCATGCATGCTTCGGCTATTTCTTGAGGAAAGAGAGAGAATTATGTGATTTATATAGCTTGATTAGTGACTAAGTGTCGCTTAATCAAACGGAATGAGGCATGTGTCGCGACACGTAGCGCATTAAGTGCTATGTATCGCGATTTTAAACCGTTGAGTCAGCGAGGTTAATTTTTAAATATCTTAGAAGGTAATTAAGGTAATTGGGCATGGTAAAAACTCAATTAATTGTCTCAAGTAGTGGTACTTAATTTAAATAAGGATTGGGTAAATTATTAATGTAAATGACATTAGTAAAGCCGAGCTTTTATAATCTTTCGGGCCCAATATTAAGTGACCGTCTTTTGTAAAATAAAATTAAATAATAACATAATATCAATATTATGTTATTATTTATTTTATTTAAGGATCGTAGAAAAAATTATCATAGACGTTACGCAAACAAAACGTAAAACTCGTATACGCGAAATTATTGCAAAAACTAGGATGTTACAAATATTTTGTAAAAAGTTAAAATATTAAAATTAATTAAATTTATTATATTAATAATAAATATTATATTTATATTATCATTACTAATAATAATAATAATAATAATAATAATAATAATAATAATAATTAAAGAGTATTTTAGTCAAATAGACTAAAATGTGTGTTATTTAATTATTGTAAAGTAAAAAAATGTACATTTTAAAAATAAAGAAGAATGAAATATATTTAGACATATGGTAAAAGAGGAAAAGCTCCTTTTTTTTTATATAAGTATATATTTTATACCATTATTTCTTTTTTGAAATAATAAATTGATTATCATTAATTTATATTTAAAAATAATTATTAAAAAGTATTTTAATGAAATAAACTAAAATGTATACTATTAATATTTAAAAAATATATATTTTATAAATAAATAAATGTCATCATTTAGTATTTCGTAAAAGAGAATAATACGATTTTCTCTTAAAAATAATAATAGACGTGAATCATGGCTTAAATCAGCGTGAGAATGAACAGTGAATTAGCAGCAATCATGCTAAGTCCTTATGATCAATTATTAAAATAAGTTTTAATTTAATGTCGTGGATGATTATTATAGGAAGTAATACTATAAAACAACTCAATTTTGTTTATGTCCACTTGCCTCCACTTTAGCGCCACATAGTAGCCCATATGTTCTGAGTGCCCTATTCTTCAAAGGCTTTTGAGAAAGGAAGATTGAAATCAATGATGAAAAATAGAAAGAACATCATGAGTTGCAAATAAAATTTCCTCAAATGGCCGGGCTAGTCTCCTTGCTTAGCTTATATTTAATTTGATTCAAATTGCTACATTATTCTACCCCCAAGCGCATTGATAATGACATATTTTGAAATAATGTAGAGTTCATGTAGAGGCGGATATGATTACAATGCGATGCATGTAAAGAAAAAAGAAGGCCAATCTTCTTAAATAAAATAATTAAAATTTATATTTATGGAAATACAATAATTTTAAATTGATTATATATGTGTTTTATTTCCATTTTATATGAATTGCAAAACTCCTTTCAATGATTTGCACATTTACGTATAAATCGTAAAACTCCTACCACAATTTATAAAAAATATTAATTACACATAAATCGTGAAATCTTTATTACAATTTATGAAGAACTAAGTTTATATATAAATACGAAAATAATAAATTACATTCTATAGTGTATACTAATTATTTATAAATTAAATAATTCACATATAAAAGTTTAGAATTCTTTTTGAAATAAATAGAAAACATATTATTTTTCAATAATAATTAATCCAACATTATATACGGGAATTCAATTTTTTTTTTTTTGAATTACCTGCTTAATTTTTAACTAAGTCCAGCAAGATGATCTCCAAGTTTTACACATAGGGCAATCTAGAGAATAATTTCTGCAAATAAAATTTTATCTCGACCAATTTTAATCCACTTTCACACAAAGAATTACCATTGTAATGGCAAAAAAAATTTTAAAAAGAATAAAAAAATTGAAAAAGAAGAGAGCACTTACAAATAATTTGTATTAAAAAATATTGAGTTTTTATTAAATATTTTGTTTAAAATGAATTTGGATTAGTCTAATTTATTCAATTTTTAGAAATATTATGTGCACAAATAATAAAATTAATGTTTGTACTTGTCAATAAATATATTACAAAAATTTGTACACAGTAAATAATTTATGTGTGCACATAATATTTTTAAACATTGAATAAAACAAACTAATTTAAATTCTAAAAAAATTATATAATAGAAAACTCAATATTTTTTAGTATAACTTATTTGTAGGTATTCTCTCCTTTCTCATTTTATATTTTTTTTTAAATCTTTTTTGTCATCACAATAATGGTTCTTTGTGTGGGAATGAATTAAAGTTGGCAAAGATAAAATTTTATTTGAAGGAACCGTTCTGCAGGTCGCCCACTCTGAACAGCAACTTGTGTGTAAAATTTGCAAGTGGCCTTGTTGATAGTTAAAAATTACGCATGTAACTTAAAAAAATGGATCTTGTAAGACCCAGAACTTTTGAAAAGTTTTATTATGATCAAGTCTCAAATTATATAGTTATTTATAGCCTTAATTTCAGAAATTATTTTATTAAAGATAATTAAGGCAAGTTTTGATTTATTGAATTTGAGATAAGTTATGATTATTATCCAATTTTATAATTATTGGATTATTTTTCATATTTGAATTATAAAGTCAGTTGTGAAATAATAAGGATTTTTATGTGATTTGGATTAAATAATTAATATTTTAAATATTAATACTGCTACCTTGAAAAATAAAGAGTTTAATTATATTATCTCTAATTATTTTGATTTGGGCATTTTATTGAAAATAAATTGTAAAATTAATGAGCAAATAGTATTTTCTATATATAATTAGTGTTGGATTTATATTGGGTTTCAATTACTATATTTTCCCCAATTTCATTTGAAATTACTAAAATGCCCCTAACCCTAACTTTTGGAAATGAAACCATAATCCCCATAGCCCTTAGCAGCCACACCCCAACCCTCCTTCCTTGCCTCAGCAGTAACGCACCTCTTCCCCTTTCTCCATTCACGCGCAGTAGCATTAGGGAAAAGGGAACCAAGCAGCAGCCTCCATTCCTCCTCTTTAACGCTGCGCAGCCCCAACCCCCTTCTTCACTGTCTTGCTGCCATCACACACATACGGTTTCCCCTCCTCCTATGAAAGAAACAGAAACAGAAGCAGAGAAGGGAGAGGGAGTCTGTGTCACGCCAGGAGGAGAAGACAAGGAGAGGGCGCTGCTTCACGCCTCGCCGCCGTCGCTGTTCTGAAAGGGGCTGTAGTCGCCGTCGAGCATGATGAGTGAAAGAGAGGGAGAATTCGCGTCTAAGGCTGGTAGGAGGTGTAGTTTCGCCGCTGCTGGGGAAGAGAACACGTCTGGGAAAGGGAACCGGGGGAAACGGCGCACGAAGGGTGCTATGACGGGAAAGGAATCCACCTGCATCACCGCTGGAGAGAGGGAGATCGGAACAAGTAAGGAAGAGGAGGGTTGTGTCCGCCACCATCTGAGCTCGCCGCTGCGGGTGATGGCAAGCTGAACTGCAGCCAAAAGAGTGTTCAGGCCGCCACAGGTGCCGCTGCCGGGCAAGGGAGCTGCGTCTCTGTGACACTAACCGCCGGGAGTGGTTCTGTGACTTCCGGGACCACCATCGGAGCATCTGGCTACTTTTGCCGTCGCCGGAAAACTCTATCGGTAAGGGCTTTGACTTTGGTTTTCATTCGTTTAAGATTCCGGAAGTTTTATCACCTCTGTATGTGGGTTTTAGTTACCAACGCCGGAGTCCGGTTGTCGCTGTCGCTTGAGGTGGCTGACGGGCTGCCACCGAACCGGTTCAAGAGACCGCCGCTGTTCGGTTTAGCCGTTCCTTCTTCGGTAAGTAAGTATGTTTCGGAAAGCTTCGAGTTAGTATTTCATTGTGTTTGGTTAATGAATATGAGTTTTGGTAACGTGGGGTCGAATCCTGATTATTATATGTTGCGAATAGTGTTGATATGGTTATTGCGAAAGTGGCTGGGAGCTGAAATTTTGGTTGTTGATTTCGGATTGAGGCGGAAAGGACTCTGTGACGCGTATGGGCTATGGTTTTGCGTTTTGAGGTAGGGGCGCTTTCCGAAAACTATACTTTATGTATTGGAATTATTACATATGGATACTGATGTGAGAAAATTTGTATTTGGTGATTGTATCGGCCTTATGTATGGTTTGAATTGCCTTGGTTGATTATGAACGTCTGTTGGTTGAATTGTTGTGTGGTTTTGTGAAACGAAATGTTGTTCAAATTGATTTCTTTAAAGCTTTGAGATAGAGTTTAATCCGTTGAGAATTGAATTGAGTTAATTTTATTGAGAATGTGAAAAATAGAATCCACTCTTGAATTCAGCCTGGCTTGCTTTAACTGATCTGGTTTTTGATGAATGATTGTTATTGAACCGTTTCTTTGAAACTTTAGAAATGAGTTTATTCGGTTGATAATGATTTGATTTTTGAAACGGTTTTCTTGAAATATGGTATTGAGATTAACTGTTGGATTTTGGCTTGCCTTTGAATTGATTTTGGATTTTGGGCTGTTAGAAAAAGATTGTGGAATGGTTTTGTTGGGACCCGGACCGGGTGGCAAAGTCCAAGTTTTAGGAGAGATGCTGCCGAAATTTCTATAAAATCCGAGTCTTTATTGAAATTTTGTCTGGAAAAAATGATGAGCTGAAGGCTTCTACTATTTTAGTTGAAATATCAAGAAAAGGATGATTCATGCTTTTGAAATGAATTATTGAAGAGGGAATTGTGATTTAGTCTTGCTTCTTAAGAAAGGCATTGTATCTTTTTCAGGAGAAAGTTATTTAGATGAAACTTATATTTTAAAGCTGTTTTAAATGTGACAAGGGCAATGCCTTTGAATTTGACTTGAGGGTTTCAATTAGAGGAGTTTCAATGACTTTGAAAGAACCTGGATGTCTATTGACAAGTTTCATTTTGAAATGTTTTGAGAAATGTTTTAAGTACTCTTTAAATTCTGAATTCTTGCAAGACTAAAACAATTTTGAACAGTTCAAACATTCTAGAATTTATCATGGGGGTTGAAGTTGGTTTTGCCTAAGTAAAGGAAATGGCTTTGAAAGAAGTAAATGATTACGTGACTCGGTTTCGCTTAGATCCTATTTTATTACTCAAATCGGAAAGGCAAGGTTTTAATGATTTTATATGAATTTGGCGAAATGAGTTATGTTATTCTCCCCTAAAGACTTGGGACTCTGCCGGAAAACTTTTGGTTATAAAATCCCATTGTTGGATGGGTGATTCTGAATACTTTGAAATAAATCCTTAACTTGCCATGGTTTTGGAAGTTTTGGAAAGAGAATGCCGAGAGTGGCTCTGTTTTAAAAAGGGGACTCACTTTGAGTAAATTTGGCTTATGAGCCTGAGATGATTTGAGAAACGAGATTTCTAAAAGCCAAGGCTGAAAAGAGTTGAAACTTGATTTCAAAGTGAAACGATTTGAGAAAAAGTGATTTATGGCTTAAATGCCGATTTTATGAATTGATGATGTTGAATGTGGAAGTGCTATTTTGTTGAGAGCCGGAATGGCTGTGTATGATTATATATATTGGTTGGTTCTAGATTGAACCGTGAGCCGGAATGGCTGTGTATGATATGAATATTGGCTGGTTCTGGATTGAACCGTGAGCCGGATGGCTGAGATGGATGTTGATCCATGGATGAGATTGAATGCATGTATATGCTGAATCATTGATAAATGTGAATGTTGCACTTCCACTATCAGAGATAAGAGTTTCCCTGGGAGAAAGCAGTGGCTAGCCAGCACATGCTCCAGGTTGAGACTCGAAGCTCTTTTGACCCTATGTCGTCAGGGTGGCCGGGCACTGTGAAAGCCCCGGATGAGCTCACCCCCATAAATATTCACTAGTGAGGGTGATGGATATGGATCATGATTATGATCAAGTTTATATTGAGTATAACTCGAGTTGGGGAGACACGACAGAGGGACAGTTCAATGGTTAGCTACCAGGACTTGTCGGGTTGGCTCTATAACTGACAGATGATATCATCAGCCACTAGGAACAGGCATGTATCATATGCATTTATGTGACATTGTTTGGGTGTGCATATTGTACTTGGTTTGCCTTTGTGACTATTTGAGATTATCTGCTACTTGCTTTACTTGCTGTAACTGTTTGTTTGTGATTGAACCTCCTATCTGTGTTTGCAACTGGGACTCTGTTGGATTGTGGTGATTGGTTGTTGTTGGATTGTTTGGGCCTAGGGCCGTGGTTGGAATGAAATGAACCGATGGTTGATTTCGGTTTTGTGTTTCTGGTTTGGAATAAAATATGAAAGGCTATTTTGTTTCAGTATAGATAAACCGTTTTGAAAGGCTTTTGAGTTTTTGAGAATTGAATGGTTCCTCTTTTAGAAAAGATTTCCGACTTTACTTTTATTGTAAACCGTTATTTTTGAAAAGAGGCATAAGACGATTATTAATCACTGGTATGGTTTATCTTTACGTATCCTATTACAGTAATTCCTAAAAAAACCCTCTACTGAGAACCCTTTTGAGGATGATGTTCTCACCCCCCCTATATTTTTTCCCTTTCAGGATATGGCGCAGAAGTCACGAAGAGTTTATTTAGTTGTTGTTGAAATGCTCTGTATTGCTTTAGATTATGGTTTATTATACCCTCGCCTTTATCTGGATATATTCTGTAAGAGGGATAGGAATTGTATTGGTTAATTCTTGTAATATTATACATATCTATGTATATATATGGATGTATCCTTGATGAGTTTTTGTAAGTTGTATGGTATCTATGGATGTATGTTATCGAACAAAAGTATCTTCGGGAGTAGTGTTGCGGTTTAAAGTTTTAAACAGGCTCATATTTTAGTATTTATAGTATAAGAGTCGTCGTAATGTCCGAACTATCAGAGTTGCGCAGCCGGAAGCGTGAGCTTTAGTAGTTAGGGTGTTACATTATGGTATCAGAGCGGTCTTTCCTGTAGAGCCTGAGGAATGGACCAACTATGCTTCAATTGCATACTCTGAGCGTTCGTCATGTACTAGGTCTTATCGAGTGACGAGAATTAGAGCTTTATGCACATGACGGTCTATTGATTAATGCCGTTAGTCTTGCATTGCATAATTCTTGGTATTAAGTTTGGCCAGCTTAATACTAGTGAATTATGTACGTGAAAGCACTGATGGGTTATCATAGATGATATGCGAGTTTTGAGTAAAGCGAATCGTGGGTTTTGGGAACGATGGAAACTATTTCTCGAGGCTATTCAGTTGTGTGTCTTAAAATTCTATTCGAGTCGACCTGTTCTTTCAAATCCTAACTTGAAGTTCTTGTTTGCTACTCCTCTTCAAAAGTAATTGGATGTTTCCACTCTATTTCTCTATTCATATGCATTATTGTTTGATCTCAATTGCATATGCTTGTTTGGAATCCTTGTTGCATCTGTCTTTCTCTGTTTGAGTTCTTCCTGATTCAAATATTCCTTGATATAGCTTTGAACTTATCTTAATGCGCTGTGCCTTTTAACTCCGGATTCCGAGTCCATTCTTGAGAAATTATTGATTAAGTTTTTCTCTTGCTCGCTCTCTCCCGAGCTCTCTCCAAGTCGGCCTTTAACGTGTTTCTCTCCTGCTCTAATTCCAGCTTGATCCCGTTGAGCCTCTCCACATTGGCTCGAGCAGTCGCCAAGGCCCCGGTTGTAGCTTGGATAGGAGATCTCTTCAGCTCCCTAGAAAGCTGAGAGCACACTCCCATAAGGTGAAGTCCACCATGAGAAAAAGAGAGGGAGAAGGTTCTCTTCCCCCCAAGCCAAAGCATCAAAATTTTTAGTGCAGATGCTCTCTTCTTCGTCAATTTTTTGTTTTTTAGAGGGAGACTCAGTAAAAGAAGGAGATAAAGGAGTGGACTATAAACAGATAAGTCAGGAGAGAGGAGTAGGGATAATAACTTTCGGATCAGAAGGATCCGCCCCCGACCTCTTCCTGGGAGAAGCTGAGATAGTCTTCCTAACCTCTTGCTACAAGGAACCCGCTCCGGCCTCTTTCTGCCGCTGAAGGTTACAAACTACAACCATTTTATTGGTATTGCGAAGAAGCTTCATAGCGGACTTAGGAGCCATACTCTCTGTAAAACAAAGCAGGATACCATCAGAAACAACAAATTACAAACAAATGACATTTAACAAAAAAAGAAAAAGGAGCTACCAAGCTCAGACTTCAGAAGGCTGGGATCTCCCAAAATTCTTTTCGTATCCAAATGGGGAGCTTGGCCACAGGAATCCAATAAAAAGCTACCACACCCCTCTCCAAGTCGTCTAACTCGGATAAGTCAACTTTACAAATTATGAGGTTGCCTTGCTAGTATAGAGGAAAGGGAGGTTCTTGGTTTTCAGGAAGGAAGAAAAGTCGAGCATTGTCAGCAGCTCGGACCTTAAAAAAGTGATTTCTGAAATCATGGAAGGACTCGTCAAAAATAGAAATACCTTCCGACCTTGTACAGGTTGGAAGGATATCCATCCCGACTTATTTGAAGAACTATAAGACTTCTTAGCAACGAAAAGGTAAAAGAAAACATTTAAAGAGGGTCCGATACCCAACTCCCGACATAAGAGTTCATACATCTTCACAAATGCTCAGGAATTCGGATGTAATTGTGTAGGGGCAAGGTTACAAGATCTAAGGACTTCAATCTCAAAGGGAGTAAAATGGAAGTCGGATGCCTAAACGAGTAAAGAAGTAGCCATAGGCATAAAAGAAGGGCCGCTCTGAATTTACTAAAAGTGGGAAGCACACTCCCTCCTCAGTGTCAGGTGGCTCTAACACATAGTTTCTCTCTTCTTCCCTATTCTCACAGATGCTATGATGCCTACGAAATTTCTCGCAGTACACGCTATCAGTCACAGGGACACAGCAAAGAACAACATTATCTACCCAAGCACGAGGATTAGGGAAACTTTGGTCAACATATTCTTAATAACATGGCAAGACATAAAGGCTACACCTACAAATGCAAAAAATAAAAGAAGACCGTTACCAAATAAATCAGACATCATTCCAAAGAGGTCGGGTAAAATAAACAAAATGAAGGAAAGGTCATTCTATTCAAAATCTTTCTACACAACAACTAAATGGCACCTCTTCGACACAACATTACGTCAAAAGCAGCACCATTAGGGGTAGTACAGCACATAAAAGATAATAGTTATGCTAGCACAAACAAATATTCTTCCAAGAAAAGAAGAAACTCTTTCAAATCCTTTAAGAATAAACGTTTTCTCTTCTCAAAATGCTTCGCAAAATTTTCTCCAAAACAACAAAAAGAAAAACGCAACGATGGCAAAAGTAAACCCAACAGCAAGCAAGTCTCATACAAATCAGAAAGGAGAGTTTGAGGGAAAGAGAAAATGAGAACAACCTCGAAGAAGACTACGAAAAAGGAGGAACACGCTTGTGAGCAGCACAAACACAAACAATCCTCGCGCCAAAAGCAAAAATTCTTCAAGAACCAAGAAAAGAAATCTTGGAGAAATAGAAGGGATCGAAAGAGCTCAAGGAAGCCTTTTGTAGCAAAACTAAAGTGATTCTTTGCAAAAATAGTGAAAAAATGAGAAGAGGCCGAAAGTCCCCTTTATAAGGGACAATAAATCAGAAACAGCTCTTTTCACTCCACTTTAAGCGTGCACGAATTCCCAAGAACAACTGCCGCGCAGAGTTCGACAGTCATTAAAGCTCCACCAACGTTCAAAAATTCAAAAAAAGTCGGGTAATACCGACAAGGTCAAAACCCAGCATCCACAGCAGAAGCCACAGAATGCTTGAACCCGACCTATAAAAAGAACGGACCCAAGTAGGGGCACTGTTCATACCCTAGCCCAACAAAATGAAAGTCAGGCCCAATAATATAAAAAGACCCACTAATAAAGGTGGATTACATGATAAGCCCAACCTCTTTAAAGAGGTCGGACAATGACGTAGAGGTCTAGCTCTACTTGACCTAACAAGTAACTGTCTCGTTCTAGATCCCAACAAACTCCCAAGACAAAGAAAATGCTTATCTATCAAAAAAGATAGATCTATTCTAACAAAGGTGGCTATCTACTCTACTATAAATACACTGGAACCCCCAGGTATAATTTACGTTATACTCTACTAAAAACCTGTCAATAGCCCTTGCTAACTTAAGCATCAGACTCTCTTGCAGGTACCATCCCCTACCTCCTCACGAGGAGCTCGGACGGTGGCACCTCATCACCTCGACATCAAAGAGGTCAGATGCTGCCACATCAAGGGATCTGGACCTGATGAGCGGATAATTTATACGCTTTTTGGCATTGTTTTTAGTATGTTTTTAGTAGGATCTAGTTACTTTTAGGGATGTTTTCATTAGTTTTTATGTTAAATTCACATTTCTGGACTTTACTATGAGTTTGTGTGTTTTTCTGTGATTTCAGGTATTTTCTGGCTGAAATTGAGGGACTTGAGCAGAAATCAGATTCAGAGGTTGAAGAAGGACTGCTGATGCTGTTGGATTCTGACCTCCCTGCACTCAAAGTGGATTTTCTAGAGCTACAGAACTCAAAATGGTGCGCTTCCAATTGCGTTGGAAAGTAGACATCTAGGGCTTTCCAGCAATATATAATAGTCCATACTTTGGCCAAGAATAGACGACGTAAACTGGCGTTCAACGCCAGCTTTCTACCCAAATCTGGCGTCCAGCGCCAGAAAAGGAGCCAAAACCAGAGTTGAACGCCCAAACTGGCACTAAAACTGGCGTTCAACTCCAAGGAGGACCTCTACACGTGTCACACTCAAGCTCCGCCCAAACACACACCAAGTGGGCCCTGGAAGTGGATTTATGCATCAATTACTTACTCATGTAAACCCTAGTGACTACTTTATTATAAATAGGACCTCTTACTATTGTATTAGACATCTTTGGACGCCTGGTTCTTAGATCAGAGGGGCTGGCCATTCGGCCATGCCTGGACCTTTCACTTATGTATTTTTAACGGTAGAGTTTCTACACTCCATAGATTAAGGTGTGGAGCTCTGCTGTTTCTCAAAGATTAATGCAAAGTACTACTGTTTTCTATTCAATTCATCTTATTTCGTTTCTAAGATATCCATTCTCACCCAAGAACGTGATGAAGGTGATGATTATGTGTGACGCTCATCATCCTTCTCCCTTATGAACGCATGCCTGACAAACACTTCTGTTCTACATGAAATAAGCTAGAATGAATATCTCTTAGATCTCCTAACCAGAATCTTCGTGGCGTAAGCTAGAATGATGGCGGCATTCAAGAGAATCCGGAAAGTCTAAACCTTGTCTGTGGTATTCCGAGTAGGATTCAATGATTGAATGACTGTGACGAGCTCCTAACTCGCGATTACAGGGCGTTAGTGACAGACGCAAAAGGATAGTAAATCCTATTCCAGCATGATCGAGAACCGACAGATGAATAGCCGTGCCGTGACAGGGTGTGTGAGCATATTATTCACTGAGAGGATAAGATGAAGCCATTGGCAAGGGTGATGCCTCCAGACGATTAGCCGTGCCATGACAGGGCATTGGATCATTTTCCCGAGAGATGACCGAAAGTAGCCATTGACAGTGGTGATGTATCACATAAAACCAGCCATGGAAAGGAGTAAGACTGATTGGATGAAGATAGCAGGAAAGCAGAGGTTCAGAGGAACGAAAAGCATCTCTATTCGCTTATCTGAAATTCTCACCAATGAATTACATAAGTATTTCTATCCCTATTCTATTATTTATTATTCGAAAACATCATTATCAATTTATATCTGCCTGACTGAGATTTGCAAGGTGACCATAGCTTGCTTCATACCAACAATCTCCGTGGGATTCAACCCTTACTCACGTAAGGTATTACTTGGACGACCCAGTGCACTTGCTGGTTAGTTGTATCGAAGTTGTGAACCATACGCGTACCACGTTGCTCACGTTGCCAGGGATTGTTTGAGCCTGGACATCACAATTTCGTGCACCAAGTTTTTGGCGCCGTTGCCGGGGATTGTTCGAGTTTGGACAACTGACGGTTCATCTTGTTGCTCAGATCAGGTAATTTTTCTTTTTGTTTTGTTTTCAAAAATTTTTCAAAAACCTTTCAAAAAAATTTTCTCCTTTGTTTTCGAAAAAAAAATTTGTTTTCAAAAATAAATTATTCTATGGCTTCAAAATTTTTAAGAATGAATTCTAGTGTTTCATGAATCATGTTGAAGCCTGGCTGGCTGTAAAGCCATGTCTCAATTCTTATACTCAAGAGAAGAGCTTCTTTATCTTTCTTAGCCAATTGGCTGTTGAATGTAGGGAATGTCAGGCGTGTCATGTCTGAGTTACATACTAAAGCTTGGCTGGCTATTAAGCCATGCCTGACCCTTTGATTGGAGCTTTAGATCATAAGATTCCTGGAATTCATATTAAAAATTTTGGAATCCTTATTTTTCTTTTTCAAAATAATTTTTGGAAAAAATATAAAATAAAAATCCAAAAAAAATTTAGAAAATTAAAAAAAATAAAAAATATTTCATGTTTCTTGTTTGAGTCATGTGTCATGTTATAAGTTTGGTGTCAATTGCATGTACATCTTGCATTTTTCGAAAATTCTCATGCATTCATAGTGTTCTTCATGATCTTCAAGTTGTTCTTGGTAAGTCTTCTTGTTTGATCTTTGCATTTGCATGTTTTGTGTCTTTTCTTGTTTTTCATATGCATTCTTGAATTCTTAGTGCCTAAGCATTAAAGAATTCTAAGTTTGGTGTCTTGCATGTTTTCTTTGCATTAAAAAAATTTTCAAAAATGTGTTCTTGATGTTCATCATGATCTTCATAGTGTTCTTGGTGTTCATCTTGACATTCATAGCATTCTTGCATGCATTCATTGTTTTGATCTAAAAATCTCATGCATTGCATCATTTTCATGTTTTTCTCTCTCATCATAAAAAAAAAATTCAAAAATCAAAAAATTATCTTCCCCTTTTTCTCTCATCAAATTCGAAAATTGAGTTGACTTTTTCAAAAATTTTTAAAAATCAAGTTGTTTCTTATGAGTCAAATCAAATTTTCAATTTGAAAATCTTATCTTTTTCAAAATCTTTTTCAAAAAAAAAAAATCAAATCTTTTTTCAATTTTTTTTAGTTATTTTCGAAAATTTCAAAAATATTTTTCAAAAATATTTTTCTTAATTTTACATCATATTTTCGAAAATAACAATAACAATTAATGTTTTGATTCAAAAATTTCAAGTTTGTTACTTGCTTGTTAAGAAAGATTCAAACTTTAAGTTCTAGAATCATATTTTGTGATTTCTTGTGAATCAAGTCATTAATTATGATTTTAAAAATCAAATCTTTTTCAAAAACTAATTTCAATCATATCTTTTCAAAAATATCTTCTTATCTTACCTTTTTCAAAATTTGATTTCAAAAATATCTTTTCTAACCTCTTATCTTCTTATCTTTTCAAAATTGATTTTCAAATTTGTTTCAACTAACTAACTAACTTTTTGTTTGTTTCTTAACTTTTTCAAAACTACCTAACTAACTCTCTCTCTCTAATTTTCGAAAATATCTCCCCCCTTTTTCAAAAATTTCTTTTTAATTAACTAATTATTTTTATTTTTTATTTTAAAAAAAAAATTTCGAAAAATACTAACATCTTTCAAAAACCATTTTCGAAAATCACTAACTCTTTTTCAAAAATTATTTTCAAAAATTCCTTCTCCCCCATCTTATTCTATTTATTCATTCATATCCTAACATCTCATCTCACATCTCTGCCATCCTCACAGTTGTGTTTCTTCCATTATATTACATTCTTTGTCTCCCCCTCTTCTTCTACTCACACAGGGATCCCTATACTGAGGTATAAAGGATCTCTATTATTATTATTATTATTATTTTTCTGTGCCCTCTTCTTTGTCATATGAGCAGGAGCAAGGATAAGAACATTATTGTAGAAGCAGATCCAGAACCTGAAAGGACTCTGAAGAGAAAATTAAGAGAAGCTAAAATACAACAATCCAGAGATAACCTTTCAGAAATTTTCGAACAGGAAGAGGAGATGGCAGCCGAAAATAATAATAATGTAAGGAAGATGCTTGGTGACTTTACTGCACCTAATTCCAATCTACATGGAAGAAGCATCTCCATTCCTGCCATTGGAGCAAACAACTTTGAGCTGAAACCTCAATTAGTTTCTCTGATGCAGCAGAACTGCAAGTTTCATGGACTTCCATCTGAAGATCCTTTTCAGTTCTTAACTGAATTCTTGCAGATATGTGATACTGTTAAGACTAATGGAGTAGATCCTGAAGTCTACAGGCTCATGCTTTTCCCTTTTGCTGTAAGAGACAGAGCTAGATTATGGTTGGATTCTCAACCCAAAGATAGCCTGAACTCTTGGGATAAGCTGGTCACGGCTTTCTTAGCCAATTACTTTCCTCCTCAAAAGCTGAGCAAGCTTAGAGCTGATGTTCAAACCTTCAGACAGAAAGAAGGTGAATCCCTCTATGAAGCTTGGGAAAGATACAAACAGTTGACCAAAAAGTGTCCTTCTGACATGCTTTCAAAATGGACCATCCTGGATATATTCTATGATGGTTTATCTGAGCTATCAAAGATGTCACTGGACACTTCTGCAGGTGGATCCATTCACCTAAAGAAAACGCCTGCAGAAGCTCAAGAACTCATTGACATGGTTGCTAATAACCAGTTCATGTACACTTCTGAAAGGAATCCTGTGAGTAATGGGACGCCTATGAAGAAGGGAGTTCTTGAAGTTGATACTCTGAATGCCATATTGGCTCAGAACAAAATATTGACTCAGCAAGTCAATATGATTTCTCAGAGTCTGAATGGAATGCAAGCTGCATCCAACAGTACTCAAGAGGCTTCTTCTGAAGAAGAAGCTTATGATCATGAGAACCCTGCAATGGCAGAGGTGAATTACTTAGGTGAACCTTATGGAAACACCTATAACTCATCATGGAGAAATCATCCAAATTTCTCATGGAAGGATCAAAAGTCTCAACAAGGCTTTAATAATGGTGGAAGAAACAGGTTTAACAATAATAAACCTTTTCCATCATCCACTCAGCAACAGACAGAGAACTCTGAACAAAATGCTAATAATTTAACAAACTTAGTCTCTGATCTATCTAAGGCCACTGTAAGTTTCATGAATGAAACAAGATCTTCCATTAGAAATCTGGAAGCACAAGTGGGCCAGCTGAGTAAAAGGATCACTGAAATCCCTCCTAGTACTCTCCCAAGCAATACAGAGAGAACCCAAAAGGAGAGTGCAAGGCCATTGACATAAGCATCATGGCCGAACCTGTGAGGAGAGGAGAGGACATGAATCCCAGTGAGGAAGACCTCCTGGGACGTCCAGTGACCAATAAGGAGCTTCCCTCTGAGGAACTAAAGGACTTTGAGGCTCATCTAGAGACCATAGAGATTCCATTAAACCTCCTTATGCCCTTCATGAGCTCTGATGAGTATTCCTCTTCTGAAGAGAATGAGGATGTTACTGAAGAGCAAACTGCCAAGTTTCTTGGTGCAATCATGAAGCTGAATGCCAAATTATTTGGCATTGATACTTGGGAAGTTGAACCTCCCTTGTTCATCAATGAACTAAGTGATCTGGATCAACTGACATTGCCTCAGAAGAGATAGGATCCTGGAAAGTTCATAATACCCTGTACCATAGGCACCGTGATCTTTAAGGCTCTGTGTGACCTTGGTTCAGGAATAAACCTCATGCCCCTCTCTGTAATAGAGAAACTGGGAATCTATGGGGTGCAAGCTGCTAAAATCTCATTAGAGATGGCAGACAGTTCTAGGAAACAGGCTTATGGACAAGTAGAGGACGTATTAGTAAAGGTTGAGGGCCTTTACATCCCTGCTGATTTCATAGTCCTGGATACTGGAAAGGAAGAGGATGACTCAATCATCCTAGGAAGACCTTTCCTGGCCACAGCAAGAGCTGTGATTGATGTTGACAGAGGTGAAATAGTCCTTCAATGGAATAAGGACTCCCTTGTGTTTAAAACTCAAGGATCTCCCTCTGCAACCATGGAGAGGAAGCAGAAAAAGCTTCTCTCAAAGCAGAGTCAACCAGAGCCCCCACAGTCAAACTCTAAGTTTGGTGTTGAACTCCCATATCCAAACTCTAAGTTTGGTGTTGGAGAGTCTCAACAAAGCTCTGCACATCTGTGAGGCTCCATGAGAGCCCACTGTCAAGCTATTGACATTAAAGAAGCGCTTGTTGGGAGGCAACCCAATTTTTATTTATCTAACTATATTTTTCTTAGTTATATGTCTTTGGAGGTTCATGATCATGTGGAGTCACAAAATAAATATAAAAATTGAAAACGGAATCAAAAACAGCAGAAGAAAAATCACACCCTGGAGGAGCATCTGTTTGGCGTTCAGCGCCAGAACAGAGCATGGTGCTGGCGCTGAACGCCTAAAATGGGCAACATCCTGGCGCTGAACGCCCAGAACAAGCATGGTTCTGGCGTTCAACGCCAGAAATGGCAGCAAATGGGCGTTGAACGCCCAAAATGGGCACCAACCTGGCGCTGAACGCCCAGAGTTATGTGCAAGGGCATTTTGCATGCCTAAATTGGTGCAGGGATGTAAATGCCTTGAAACCTCAGGATCTGTGGACCCCACAGGATCCCCACCCACCTCACCCTCTAT
The DNA here is from genome assembly GCF_003086295.3 of Arachis hypogaea. Classification (NCBI taxonomy): domain Eukaryota; kingdom Viridiplantae; phylum Streptophyta; class Magnoliopsida; order Fabales; family Fabaceae; genus Arachis; species Arachis hypogaea. The sequence continues at coordinate 75,698,294 of NC_092049.1, read as the reverse complement.
CTCTCCATTCATGACCATCCCTTCTATTTTTCATCCACCACTCACATCCATACACACATCCCTCCATCTCCTCCATATCTTCTTCTTCTTCTATTCCTTCTTCTTTTGCTCGAGGGCGAGCAACATTCTAAATTTGGTGTGGTAAAAAGCATAGCTTTTTTGTTTTTTTTCTATAACCATTGATGGCACCTAAGGCCAGAGAAGCCTCTAGAAAGAGGAAAGGGAAGACAAAAGCTTCCATCAAGGGTCTATAGCTCAGTGGTAGAACATTTGACTGCAAATCAAGAGATCCCTGAGATACCTCAAGGGATACATTTTCTTCCACACAATTATTGGAAGCAGCTAAGGGTGGAACATCAAGAGCACTCCATCATCCTTCATGAAATCAGAGAAGATCTAAAAGCAATGAAGGAGGAGCAGCAAAGACAAGGAAGAGACATAGAAGAGCTCAAGGACATCATTGGTTCCTCAAGAAGGAAACGCCACCATCACTAAGGTGGATTCATTCCTTGTTCTTATTTCTTCTATTTTTCGTTTTCTATGTTATATGCTTATCTGTGTTTGTGTCTTCATTACATGATTATTAGTAGTTAGTAACTATGTCTTAAAGTTATGAATGTCCTATGAATCCATCACCTCTCTTAAATGAAAAATGCTTTAAATCAAAAGAACAAGAAGTACATGAGTTTTGAATTTATCCTTGAACTTAGCTTAATTATATTGATGTGGTGACAATGCTTCTTGTTTTCTGAATGTATGCTTGAACAGTGCATGTCTTTTGAAGTTGTTGTTTAAGAATGTTAAATATGTTGGCTCTTGAAAGAATGATGACTAGGAGACATGTTATTTGATAATCTGAAAAATCATAAAAATGATTCTTGAAGCAAGAAAAAGCAGCAAAGAACAAAGCTTGCAGAAAAAAAAAAAGAGAAAATAGGCGAAAAAAAAATAGAAAAAAAAAAGAGAAAAAGCAAGCAGAAAAAGCCAAAAGCTCTTAAAACCAAGAGGCAAGAGCAAAAAGCCAATAACCCTTAAAACCAAAAGGCAAGGGCAATAAAAAGGATCCCAAGGCTTTGAGCATCAGTGGATAGGAGGGCCTAAAGGAATAAAATCCTGGTCTAAACGGCTAAACCAAGCTGTCCCTAACCATGTGCTTGTGGCGTGTAGGTGTCAAGTGAAAACTTGAGACTGAGCGGTTAAAGTCAAGGTCCAAAGCAAAAAAAGAGTGTGCTTAAGAACCCTGGACACCTCTAATTGGGGACTTTAGCAAAGCTGAGTCACAATCTGAAAAGGTTCACCCAATTATGTGTCTGTGGCATTTATGTATCCGGTGGTAATACTGGAAAACAAAGTGCTTAGGGCCACGGCCAAGACTCATAAAGAAGCTGTGTTCAAGAATCATCATACTGAACTAGGAGAGTCAATAACACTATTCGAAATCTGAAGTTCCTATAGAAGCCAATCATTCTGAACTTCAATGGATAAAGTGAGATGCCAAAACTATTCAAGAGGCAAAAAGCTATAAGTCCCGCTCATTTAATTGGAGCTATGTTTCATTGATAGTTTGGAATTTATAGTATATTCTCTTCTTTGTATCCTATTTGATTTTCAGTTGCTTGGGGACAAGCAACAATTTAAGTTTGGTATTGTGATGAGCGGATAATTTATACGCTTTTTGGCATTGTTTTTAGTATGTTTTTAGTAGGATCTAGTTACTTTTAGGGATGTTTTCATTAGTTTTTATGTTAAATTCACATTTCTGGACTTTACTATGAGTTTGTGTGTTTTTCTATGATTTCAGGTATTTTCTGGCTGAAATTGAGGGACTTGAGCAGAAATCAGATTCAGAGGTTGAAGAAGGACTGCTGATGCTGTTGGATTCTGACCTCCCTGCACTCAAAGTGGATTTTCTAGAGCTACAGAACTCGAAATGGCGCGCTTCCAAATGCGTTGGAAAGTAGACATCCAGGGCTTTCCAGCAATGTATAATAGTCCATACTTTGGCCAAGAATAGATGACGTAAACTGGCGTTCAACGCCAGCTTTCTACCCAAATCTGGCGTCCAGCGCCAGAAAAGGAGCCAAAACCAGAGTTGAACGCCCAAACTGGCACTAAAACTGGCGTTCAACTCCAAGGAGGACCTCTACACGTGTCACACTCAAGCTCAGCCTAAACACAAACCAAGTGGGCCCCGGAAGTGGATTTATGCATCAATTACTTACTCATGTAAACCCTAGTGACTAGTTTATTATAAATAGGACCTCTTACTATTGTATTAGACATCTTTGGACGCCTGGTTCTTAGATCAGAGGGGCTGGCCATTCGGCCATGCCTGGACCTTTCACTTATGTATTTTTAACGGTAGAGTTTCTACACTCCATAGATTAAGGTGTGGAGCTCTGCTGTTTCTCAAAGATTAATGCAAAGTACTACTGTTTTCTATTCAATTCATCTTATTTCACTTCTAAGATATCCATTCACACCCAAGAACGTGATGAAGGTGATGATTATGTGTGACGCTCATCATCCTTCTCCCTTATGAACGCGTGCCTGACAAACACTTCTGTTCTACATGAAATAAGCTAGAATGAATATCTCTTAGATCTCCTAACCAGAATCTTCGTGGCGTAAGCTAGAATGATGGCGGCATTCAAGAGAATCCGGAAAGTCTAAACCTTGTCTGTGGTATTCCGAGTAGGATTCAATGATTGAATGACTGTGACGAGCTCCTAACTCGCGATTGCAGGGCGTTAGTGACAGACGCAAAAGGATAGTAAATCCTATTCCAGCATGATCGAGAACCGACAGATGAATAGCTGTGCCGTGACAGGGTGTGTGAGCATATTATTCACTGAGAGGATAAGATGAAGCCATTGGCAAGGGTGATGCCTCCAGACGATTAGCCGTGCCGTGACAGGGCATTGGATCATTTTCCCGAGAGATGACCGAAAGTAGCCATTGAGAGTGGTGATGTATCACATAAAGCCAGCCATGGAAAGGAGTAAGACTGATTGGATGAAGATAGCAGGAAAGCAGAGGTTCAGAGGAACGAAAAGCATCTCTATTCGCTGATCTGAAATTCTCACCAATGAATTACATAAGTATTTCTATCCCTATTCTATTATTTATTATTCGAAAACATCATTATCAATTTATATCTGCCTGACTGAGATTTGCAAGGTGACCATAGCTTGCTTCATACCAACAATCTCCGTGGGATTCGACCCTTACTCACGTAAGGTATTACTTGGACGACCCAGTGCACTTGCTGGTTAGTTGTATCGAAGTTGTGAACCATACGCGTACCACGTTGCTCACGTTGCCAGGGATTGTTTGAGCCTGGACATCACAATTTCGTGCCCCAGGACCTCATGTCCAAACCCAAATCAACATTTCAGGTAACTCTCAAAATAAGTTTGTTATTACATACAAAATAAATTGAAAAATAATTTTTTTAGAGACATTCAAAACAAACTTATTCTTATAAGCTTGGTGATAGTATATATTCCAATGTTAAATTAATTGAATTAAATTAAAAGACTCGTATATGCAATCGTGAAAGTAAACTAATTAGGTACCAACGAGATATAGTTCAAATGGTATAGTTTTTCTATTTTTATTTAAAGATTTTGAGTTTACTCCTAATTTTTTTAAAAAAAATAAATTAATTAAGTACTAATGAAATATTGCATATATGCTAGAAAAAGTCTAATTTATTTTATTTAGGATTTATTAGTTATAACAATAACTAATAAATGTTAAATGTCAACGAGCTATAACTCAAACGGCATAGTTTCTCCATAGTCCATACTCATTTAGAGATTGCAGGTTTGAGTCTTCCTAATTTTGGTAAAAAAAACTAATAAATATTAAATAAAGTAAGTTTCGATTGATTTTTGTTAATTTTTTTTGTTATCAAATATATATATTAATTTACTTAAATAAAATAAATTGGACCTAATATTATTGATTTGTCTTAAATGATTTTTTATACATGGTTGTGTTTTTATATATGTAAATCAGAGAACACATGGGTATTAAATTTTAATGTAAAACTCATACATCTTCCACGATTTAAGGTGTGTTTGGTAAACATATTGGAAATATAAGAAGTGCGTTTCATCTTTTTAAATACTGTAATTTTTGTTTGGTTAATTTTTTTCTTCTGAACGCGAACATGATTTTGGGTTTGAATTCCCGTTCAGCAGAATCAACAAATTGTAGCTTTGACGTTTAGCTTCTGCGTTCACTTTATAAATTAAAAAATTAATTGACATTTGATACGAATTTGTATCAAGAACTAGAGAGAATTAGAGATAATCAGAGAGAATAGAAGAGAAATTCCTAGAATTAGGGCCAAAGAGAGAAAGTAGAATTTTCAATTATACCATGCATATCCTACATTATTACATCATACTCTTATTTATAGTATAATTCTCTAATTGGGCTAGCCCAATACTAATTGTATCATTACCCTACCCTTCAAAACAACAGTGTCCTCAAAGTTGGAGAAAAAAAATATAAAACCTAATTAAAATCATAAATGTAAATTACAAGTACTAAACAAAATTAATTCAAAAAAATATATATTTTCTATACTACTACTTAAAATAAAAATTGGTCACCAGGATCCCATTGTTTAAAATAACAAACTTCTTGCATCTGAACCAAAAAATTCAAATAACCCTTAATGGACCTTAATATACCTTCAGCAAAAATCTTGATTGAGTTTGGATCCGTTAACAAAAAAATTGTGCTGGCTTCAGACTGGTGGAATTGGGCTTGCCATTGGCCCACTACAGACCCCAAGGGTCTCTAATGCATAGCCTCATTTGTAACCTCTCTCAGAATTGCATTTCTTCTCCCTTTTTCCTCGTGCTCTGCTTCCTTCATCCACCGTGTTCTGAATCCACACTCGCGGTTCGATGGAAATACCGCCGTCGCAGCTCCAACCCTCGCACCTCCGGCCGTCGCGAGCTCACAATGAGGCACCACTGCTGACATCCGGCTCTTGCCCCTCCGCTGTTCGCTGTTCGAGTTCTCCCTGCCTCTTCCCGAAGCCGCCACTCGCCCCTGCAAGCCCTCGCCATTTCGTCCTCCGTCTCGATTCCAAGGGAAGACAGCTACTGTGAGTGGTGGTGGTTTGGCCACTAATAGAGAGATGCGACGAACCCAAACTCCACCGGTCACTGCTGTTGTTTTGCCCTCCATCTTCAGTGACACTGTTCTCCCCTCCACCGTCACGAGTTTCCGCTCGCCCATCGCGGACGCTCCGACCTCGACGCCGCTACCTAGGGACAGATCGGCTGGTGCTTCTTCCTCGACGCCGCCTCTTCTGTTCAACATTGAAGCGTTGGCGGCGCCACCCAAGACCGCCACGTGTGAGTTCAGATGCGGTGGTTTTGGTGGTGGTCGCGTCACCCTCACTGCTGCCGGGTCGTGATCCGCGAACGCCACCTTCTCCATCACGATGGCACCGTCCCCGGTATCGCTGCCTCTGCTCTGATCTTTGCCACTCTGCACACTGTCGCCGCCTTCCATGACGGTCTCTTCGTTCCTCTTTTCTGGATCTGAAATTTCTGTAACTGGAGCTTGAAATTTTGATTGAATATCTTGGTATGAGATTTGAATTTTTGCTTGATCTGCACTTTCGGTTGAATTCTCTTGTTGTTGTTGAGGTTAAAATTCCAATTTAAAATCTGTTGCTGCTTCTTCTATGTGTTCTATATTCATGTTGAATTCTGAAATTGGTATCGATGTTGAATTGGTTTGAATTATTGGATTTGGATTGGCTGTTGAGGAATCACGTTCTTCCTCTGGCTTAGGTTGATACTTATCTAAGTATATTTTGATTTCTTCCAAAGTTATATCTAGATCTGAAACTTTCTTCCAAGAAATTTCTGATGGCAGTATAGGACGAGAATTTGGCACAAACTAATGCAAAAATGCCATATCAAAAACTAATCTAGTTGCAGTAGGATTGAATTTCTTCCATAACCGAAACCATGTTAGAGCCTTACCTGTGAGGTATTTGGAAGTTTTCAATAATCTTTGCTCTTCAGGAGTGCCTTGGAAATTCCAAAATTGTTCAATGAGAATAAACCACTGGTAACCATCTCCAATGCCATCAAACATAGGAGATTTGTTTAATGAAAGCACCATTTGATACGAATTTGTATCAAGAACTAGAGAGAATTAGAGATAATCAAAGAGAATAGAAGAGAAATCCCTAGAATTAGGGCCAAAGAGAGAAAGTAGAATTATTTATAGTATAATTATCTAATTGGACTAGCCCAATACTAATTGTATCAACATTCTACCAATTTTGCCATTCAATCTCATCTACAATAAGAAATACCAAAAATAATCATCAGATTTTTTGAATTTTTTTCATAACTATGCTTTACGAACAAATATTTTTTTAATATTATTATTGGTACTTTTTGTTAAGTTTTAATTTTTATCAATTATTTATTTATTTTTTTATTAATAGTATGGATATTTTTGTTTAGAATTTTTGTATGTTCACTTATGTATATCATTGTATTTTTTTAATAGAATTTTTAGTATTCATTATTCGTGTCTTTTTTTTAATTATTTTTATTAATACGTATTTTTTATAGAACTTTATTTTTTTATTTGACTTTGTATATTTTTTTACTTTGTATTCTTAAATTAGTATATATTTTATTTATTATTATTAAATTTTATAATATAAATTTTATTAAAAAGATATAATTAAATATAAAAAGAGTACTAAAAAAGAGTATTAACAAATTATAACAAAAAAGTACTAATTTTCAATACATAAATTTAAATTCTTTTCAAAAGTAATTATAGTAAAAAATGTTAAAATAATATAGATTTGAATGGTATAAATTTATGTCCTTTTTAATAATTTTTGTCTAAACGGAATTTTGAATAATGTAATCCAAACAACATTCATTTTATTATAATTCATTTTGATACAAAATTATCAAACATAAATCATGTTAACGCTAACTCATTTTTTATCACAATCAAATTTATAAAATCAATTTTATACAAAATCTAGTTTGCAAACTCTAATCCAAACACACATTTAGTAGGAACGCAATCCTATAAAAGCATAAACTACTACCATTAGTAGGCAAGAAGAGTGAACTCATTAAAACCTATAAAATTCCCACATTTAATAGGAAAAAGTGAAACTAAAACTTTTGTAAAGTTCTCATGATTTAGTAAGTACAAAAGTAAAATCCAATAAAAATATATAACGTTTTTATATGAACAATAAGAACGAGAATTTAAAATAATAAGAACTCCATTAAAAAAAAACAAATAATATCTGAGAGATCAAAATATTTAAAAAAAAATAATATAAAAAAATCAATTACATTCGTTATTTGGATAAAAAATTATAATAAAAAATAAGTTAAAAAATCAAAACATGAAAGATAGTACTAAAAATGATAAAAAAAAAAATTGAAATATTTATCTTCATACTAACTAAAATAAATATGAGGTTTTTAATGTAAAGTAAGATGATTCCTTGTACTATTTTTAAAAGAAGAGAATAAAGGATAAAATTAGTAGAAAGAAAATAATTTTTTTCAATTAGTGGTCAAACGATAATAAGTAAATGTAGAAGTCAAAACCTTTTTTTTTTTTGACATGAAGGTATGTTAGGTTACGTTTGTTTCTGAGAACAAAACATGATAAGACATTAAAAATTAGATAGGATAAGATACTGATGGATAGAAATACAAAATTTTGTGTTCTTGTATTCTATTTGATGATAAACTAGAACAAATTATGAAAATTCTATTTATTCTGATTTTTTTTCATTCAAAAAATTTGAGATAAAAAATATAATAATAAAAAATATAATTATAAAAAATTAACAAGAATAATAAAAAAAAAAATAAAAAATAAATTGTGTCCCTTATTAGTGTCTCCGTATCCTTCCTGTCAAGATGGATACAAAATACACAAATTCAGTATCTTTGGATATATTGTCTCTGTCCATGTCTCCTCTATCAAACATGATTTTGTGTCTCTGTGTTTCTATCCCAGTCCCTGTCTCTCTGTAAACAAAAATAAGAGAAGAAAAAGTAACTATACAAAAAATTAAAACATTCAAAAAACTTTTTACGTTTTTATACTTTTTATATTCAAGTGAAACATGTTTTGTTGGATTTCACTTTTCTTGCTTACTAAATCATGAAAACTTCATAGGTTTTATTGAGTTTTCCTTTTTCTTTTTTTTTTTCCTACTAATTCATGGAAACTCAATAGATTTTAGTGAATTTTACTCTTTTTGTCTACTAAATTGTTGTAGTTCAGATTTACAAAAGATTATGTTTTCTTACTAAATCGTGGAGATATATGGATTTTACACTAAAATATAATACTCATATTTTCCATGCAATTTACATATAAAAAAAATAAACATATAAAAAATTGATTATTTAAGATTATTTAATAATATTGGATCAAATTTATTTTATTTAAGAAAATTATCAGAAACTTAAATTAAAATCTTAAAAACCAGCAGCAGAGATCAATTGAAAAATTATTATGGCATAAGAAAACTAGATTGTGATGTCCAATATTTTCTTGACACCAAAGTTGGTGGTGGGGTATAAATATAATGCCATAATGTTTTAAGGCTTATTTTCCATAGTAAAATTATAAATAAATAAGGCTACTAATCCTGACAGATACCCCACCAATTAATAGTTGTTCTATACGATTGATTCCTTGTTTGTCTGGTTTGAGTTCTTTAAAATTAGCCGTAATTCATACATCGATGCTTGACTAAAATAAATATATAAAATTAATACCCGGTGCAAGGGCTCTATTATAAATTAAATTATACTTCTCTATATGTTGAAAAAAAAATACTGTAAATTTTATTGTCATAAATAATTTTAGAGAAATTTTGGTTGATCAAGTCAATTTTTGTAACCCGAACCAAAAATTTTATTTAAAAAAGTAAAATTTAATACAAAATAAATTAAATATAACAACAAAAAAGTTAACAAAATATATTTTATAGTATATATATCAAATTAATAATTACATTTTATAAAAATCAACATTCAACTACACAATTTAATATTTTAACGTTTTTAAACTTGTTCAATGATGTTTATAAAACTAAAATAATCAATTATTATTTTTGAAGTGAATTTTGAAATAATCTCCTTTTTAACATATATAATCATATAAATTTTTTAAAATTTATCTTCTATCTTATTTTAAAATCTCATTTTAATAATTTTTATAGCTGAAAAACATAAATTCAGTTGTTATTGTCATAGAAAAAGTCAAAACATAACAAACTAATATATCAATTAAAAAATAGATATTTGATTTTTCTGTCTCTGTTAATTTTTAACACAATTTAGTAATAGTAGACATACTGAAAATGTGGAGCTTTAACCACATCAAGTTCACAATGTTGTAACTCGCATGCCAATTGGATCCTTTTACTACAAGAAAAGTGTTGAATACCATCAGATTTACTAGCGGATTTAGCGTTGCATGTTACCATCGGATTTACAGTCGAATTTATAGGCGGAAATGGAAACTATTTAATTGTGTCAAACTGTCAGATTCGCTATTTCAATAGTAAAGTTGCTGGTAATAATTTGAAGGAAAATGGAAAACTTGGCGCAGATTAGTAACTGTCGAATTTACTGGCAGATAAATCCGATGGTAACTCAATTTAGTGTGACGCAGCGTTTTGGTCACCTGCAAAATGTTACCGTCGGATTTATCCGCCAGTAAATTCAATGGTAACTAGCCCTAAAATTCACATGTTCGTTAGAGCTTCCTCCAGCACCGACAAAGCTTCCTCCAACACCGCCGCGTCGCTGCCACTGCATCTCCCTCCCCTGAGTTCTTCTTGCTCTGTTCGAAGCTCAGTTCCATGATCACTCTTTTTCTCTATTTTAGTTAATTTATAATTTAATTATATGTTAATTTCTAATTAGTAAGTGAAATTGGTTATAATTATTTTCTACTGGTTAAATGATTTAGATTAGAATTAGAATTTTTCTTATTAGAATTGCTGTCAATTTACATCTAGTTCAACATGTTGTTATGTTTTTTTAATTTGAATTTGAATTTATTTGGACTGGATTGGTTAATTTTCTGCTGAATTTCTGCAATGTACTGCTGGTTGTTGTGTCATTGATGCTTATTTGAGTGAATTGATGTTGAAGGAATACTTGGTTGTGCTATTTCTTGTTATTTAATGCTTTTGTACATCAAATGCTCGATTATATGCATGTATGTCTAATTTGTGTTTTAGTTGATAATTGGTATTATGCTTGACTTAGATTTAATTTTTAGTTTTAGTTAGAGGATTTAAGTTGTTAAGATAGGTTAGATTTAAAGTATTACGTTGTACACATTTACTATGTCAATGTAAGTGCATTATTTTTAGGATTATTCTAATTCATATGTATAGTTATTGAAGAAATCATTTATTTTAAGGCAACAATTTAACACTCATTTTTTAAATCTTGGTAAAATTTAACTTAATTCTTTATATTTTCAAATAAATGTATTATTATTAACGTTATATATAATGACATTCTTTGAGATTTAAATATCAATATATATGATGCCCTTATAATGTATACAATAGTAAAAACAAGTTAATAATTCTGACTGATGGTATGGATTTAGGTTGGTTGGATTTATGAGAACCGTAAAGGTTGATATATGTCCAATTTTAGGGGAGGTTATGTCAATTTTTTTTTGAAATAATATAAATATTGAACGATTTATATTGTATATATGCTGATTTGTTCTAATTGGTATTCTCTTTGCAAATATGACGACAGGTAGCAGAGGTGTCACGAGTTGATCTTGTGGTCGTGGTAGAGGAAGGGTTTCTACTGGTACCCCAGGGACTTCTCAATCATTGTCCTCTAATCTGACTACCCCATCGACCCCTGTGACGTCACAGGCGGGTCCACCGGAGTAGCAGTTCATCATGTTCCCAAACCCTAACTATGTGACTCCTTCTGCTACCCCCTTCCGACTCCAGCGACAGAGATCTTAGTGGGTGATTCCTCTAATACATCCCAGCCAAACGCCCCTCTATCACTGTCCATCATACGAATGAGGATTTAGCCTGATGGCATGCAGGTCTGAGTACTATTTTAATGTCTTTTATCCGCAATATATTTTGAATTTGTTAAGTTTTATGTCTTTTATGTATTTGCTAATCTTAAATTTTTTATTAATAGGTTTGCACTAGACAACAATGCATGTACACAGGAGATCTCTAATGTGATTAAGTCCATGTACAGCAACCTATGGCTGAGCTACACGAAGATTCTTGTTGAGACTAGAGAGCAATGATTTCAAAAGTGGGCGATAAGAACCTAAGGTTATTGAATAAACTGTATTTTAACTGCATTTTATTCTGACTAACTAATGTTATTCAATTACTTTGTGCAGGAAAAAATTATATGGGATAAGAAACATGATCTCTTAATCAAAAAGATCTACAACCACCGGATAGTTAGGCGACTTTAGCAGATGATGCAGGACATTCGTGAAGGGTGCGACCATCTTACGATTTGGTTCCTTCCAGATATTAAGAAGGAACTGGACGTCCATTTTAGTACTGATGAGGGGTTCAAGTATCGCCATCTAACGAATAGAACTAACAAGGCATTGCCGAGGTCGTCGAAGTATATTGGTGGGTGAGTGACTTTCATAAAGACAAAGAGCAAGCTAGTATCTAGTTTGCTAATCTTTGTTAATTATTACTTGAATTCATTGTTACTTGATTTATTTTATTAGTGGGTTTCAATATGTGTAGTCTAAGTCGTTGGAGCATGAGGCGACATCGGCAGAGACCTTTAAGTATAGACATATGTTGAAGGCCAACATGGAGAGATTTGCTGATGAGCGGTCTACGACTCATTATGTGAGTTTCAATTAATTCTATGTTTGAAATGTATTTGGTTTAAAGTCAATTAACTGTCATCCTAATTACAATGTGTGTTATACAGGAGGACTGAACATAGAGATTGGAGGTTGTGACCCAGCAATCTCAGCCTAGTGGGGACAACCCTGGCTTCGGTGCCTCAGTCGTAGATCTTAATAGGATTTGGCGTGAGACTGCCTCTGAACTCTACAAGAATCACATCTATGGTTTGGGTTTGTTCTTCGCCAGCAGCCTCCATACCTCCACATTGGCGGCTTCATCTATCTCTGCCTCTGCCATTAGTCCTTCCAATCCCGAAGAAGTTGTCAATTTGAGGGGAGGAGGTGCAGAAGCTTACACACGAGCTTCACCAACAAGCTCAATAGGCTGAGAGGTACAAGGAGCTTCTTGCACACGTGGGAGACACTGTTGCCATCAGGGCGGAGCTGACGGAGAAGCTGGAGCGGCTAAAGCATTTGCGAGACCAGATGGCGATGTACAATGAGAAGATGCGCACTAGAGGTAGCGGCGCTGCTGGTGGGCACCGACATCAGTACCTAGTTTGCCGCCTTAGCAGGGGAAGACGACGACGACAAGTACCGAGATCTGTAGGATTTAGGGATTTAATTTATTCTATGTCTATTTCATTGTATTTTACTTCTTTGACATTTTATTATATTTAAGCCATTGATATTTAATAAAATTATTTGTTCATTTCTGATATTTAAAATTTGTGCACTAACTTTGTAAAAAAAAAAAATTAATTTGATTACTAGTTATGCAAAAATAAAAATTAAATACTGTCGGATTTATCGGCGGAATAATCCAACAGTAAATGGGCAGTAAAAAATATAATATGGTGCCAAAATTAGCGTTTAATAACTGCTTATTTTCATTGTATTAATTACAAAATCCAACATAAAATCTGCCGATAATTAGCTCGGACGAAATAATTCGCTAATAAATATTTTTCGGCGTCGTTTATACCATCAAATACTTTTCAACGATAAATCTGACGGTACTCACTATTTTTTTTATAGTGTTTCTTTTTCAAAAAAATCTAGAAAATATAAATTCTCTACAAGATTGCATATGCTGCAAACATTAAATGATTTAAAAGCATATTTAGATTTCAAAAATGTACTTAATACATAGAGTTAAATTGCTTACTCACTAAATCTATTATTTAACTCTTTTAACTAAAAATTTATCACACTAATAAAAATATTAACACATTAGTAATGTTCAACAATAACAACATTCTTTTTACTTGAGCCATTTTAATCTATAAATGGACTAACTGATTATTTTTGTTTTAGTCTAGCCCATACAAATTATAAGTTTATTATATATTTAATTATATATATATACTTTTTAAAAAAAATACTACTTACTACTACTACTAAGATATTGCAATGCACATTATAATTTATACATATTAAATTATTGACATATTAAATTATTGACATATAAATTTTTTTAGTGTCTAATATATCAAAATATATTAATTAATTCATCATATACATATTATATATAATAATGGACATTACAACTAATTTTTTATTAAAAAGAGTGGGTTGGGGGAGAGACCATGGCCCCTTAGTCTCCTTGTAAATTTGCCATTCTTTATAACAAAACTTTATCACGTACAGCGACGGATCTAGAAAATTCTGGTAGTGGAGAAAAAATTTATCTAATATGATAATAATTTTTATAATAAAAATAATATGTGTATATAAAAAATTAAATATTAAATTATTTATTAACCACTATATATCTATGTATAAATACATGTATTATTTAACTTATTTTTAAGGTATATTTTATATTTTAATATATATTTTATACAGATAATTATTTTTTATGTACATATAACATTATTATTGTTATGATTATATTTTGTTATTGTAAAATATGATTAGCCTTCAAAATATCTAATATACAAATTAAAACACTAAAATAGTAATTTAAATAATAATATATAATTTAAAATTCTATTCTTTTAGGTTTTATATTTTTAAAAAATTAAGTAATTTTTTTCTTAACATTACCATCAAAATTTCTCTCTTTCCATATTTATTACTAAACAATTATTTAAAAATTCACTTCCTAATACAATTAGTAGCCGACTCTTATTGATATTCATATTTAAAAAAGTTCTTTCAATTAATATAGTTGCTACGCAAAAATTAAAGCTAATTTGAAAAGAAGATAAATAATATTCTTTTGAGTTGATTTTTAAAAAAGAATACTAATTTCGTTTAAATCTGAGAATTGATCATTCTAACGAATATCTAATATAAAATTTTTAAATTGACGATTAAGTACCAAAAGTTAAGTAAAAAATTATTGTGGGGTCAAATTTAATAATCTAATGGAGGCAAATAAATATTATTATCATATACTACTAAAAAAATTTTCAAATTATAGTGGGGGCGCTTGCCCCCACACCACTCTACTTAGATCCGTCCCTGATCACGTATACTTGAAAGCCTAATTTTTATTTATCTTACTCAAATTATCAACTTTTAACATTTTTTTTTACATCTTTTTCTTTCTCCAACTTAAATAATTATTTATCTTACTCAAATTATCAACTTTTAACATTTTTTTTACATCTTTTTCTTTCTCCAACTTAAATTCTTCTATGTTATTTTGTTTGATTTTTTATAGTTTTTAAAAAAAAATAAGAAGAGGAAGAATAATAAAAAAAAAAAGAAACTAAAGAAAAAAATAAAAAGAAAAAAGAATAAATGAATCCTCCATGCCATCTTTAACTAGCATATTTAGACTAATATTCATGATAAAGTTAATATTGTTGTGATATGGATGCTCATTTAATAATTTATGATTTTTTCGCAACATGAATGATTCAATTTTTTAATGGTAGAAGGTTCAACTTCTCAAGATGAGCTGAACTTAATCAAATTTAAAAAAAAAATGAACTTTGTATATATATAAATAAATAACATGGTCTAAACAGAACACACAATATTAGCACAAAAACGCTTCTCCCTATATATGTACGCTCATCAATATAAGAAAGAGTGAATATATTATTGAGAAATATATATTATCTCAGTTATATTGAGATAATTATATTAGAGAATATTAATACTAGAGTTCTGCATTTACACTTTTCTATTTTATATTTATTTTTTTTTCTATTTATTTATTTATTTTACAACTACTTATCACATATATTAGATGTCAAAATTCATCTTGATTCAATGGATCATGAAGATACCATTAAGGTTGATAATAAAATATCTCAGAAGGATAAAGTTAAAGTCATGATCTTCCTTCATCGTCATCTTGATGAAGGACGACTGAAAAAATGAGTATCTCACGTTAAAAGATTCTTCAAATCTTTGGAAGAACCGTGAAAAAAAGTATAATCATTAAAAGGCAGTGATACTTCCTCAAACCTGATATGAATGGACACATTTGTGTTTACAGGATTTTAAATTCATAAATTAATATAATTTCACAATGTTTCAAATTACCTCACAAATGAAATTATGTGGGAAAAAAATAACTGATAATGATATGTTAGAGAAAACATTCTCGACTTTCAATACCTCGAATGTGCTCATGCACCAGTAGAATCGAGAAAAATTAAAAAAACATTCTGATCTAGTTTCTTACCTTTTTATTGCTAAACAAAGGAATGAATTGCTCTCAAGAAATCATGAAGAGCGTCTAACTAGCACCGCACTATTTTTTGAAGCAAATGTGGTAAATTATAACTCCAAAAGAGGCAAATAACAAGAAATCACTACAAGAAAAAGCCTTTTTTTAGACGCCAAAAATCGACGGCTATTTCTGCCGTCGATAATTTTCGACGGCTTGCTGTCGATATTAACCAAAAAAAAATAAAAATAAAATATTAAAATCGACGATCAGGTCGTCGATATTATTATAAAGTATTAATTTTTTTTCTATTATAGTCACATTATCGACGCGCTTGATGTCGAAAATACTTTTAATTTAAAAACGACGTATATAGTGTCTATTTTATTATTTAAAATATCGACAAAATTTTCGTCGATAATTTAAACGGTTTAGATCATTTTCTAAAATGAAATCAACGGTATAAATTTAATGTATAAAATAGACGATAAGAGCGTTGTTTTTTTTTTAATAAAAATCGACAAACGTGCCGTCGATTTTTATAACTACAAACACCTATACCCGCGTCCCCCTCCCTGCGTCCAAAGTGCAGAAATGCAATTCTCCCAATTTCCCTCGTTCAACCCCAAATTCACACCATTCTTTGCTTCTGTCGTCGCTCCGTCACGGTTGTGCCGCCATCGCTCCTCCTGCTCATGCCGCCGTCGCGCTCTATTGCTACCGTGCCGTTGTTGCTCCTTACATTTGCGCCACCGTCGCTCCTCATGCTCACGCCGCGGTAAGAGGTAAATCATTTGGAGTTTCAATTGACAAGATCAATTAATTTTCTCTTTATTGAAGAAACCTGAAAAGTTCTGTGATTGGTTGGGGTTGAAATTGATGTATTGATTATGTTAAATTTTCTCTTTATAAGGAATGATTTGCAGAAACTTCTGAATTTTGAATCAAATTCTTCAATGTGATCGAATTCGTTAAAATACATATTTGAATTTGTGGAATGGGTAGGTGATAAGCAAGAAGAAGATAATGGGAACGTCGCTGGTTTCGAACGTGAAGCGCGAGGTTTCGATCATGAGCAAGCTCAACCACCCGAACATCGTGAAGCTGCACGAGGTGCTGGCGACGAAGACCAAGATCAATTTCGTGTTGGAGTTCATTAAAGGCGGTGAGTTATTTGCTAAGGTTTCGAAAGGGAGGTTCAGCGAGGATCTCGCCCGCAAGTATTTCCAGCAGCTTATCTCCACCGTAGGGTACTGCCACTCGCGCGGCGTTTTCCACCGTGATTTGAAGCCGGAAAATCTCTTGCTTGATGAGAATGAGAATCTCAAGGTCTCCGATTTTGGACTCAGTGTCGTCAAAGACCAGGTCAGCCCCAAAATACTATAATTTGCATTTACAGCATCATTTTGTTCTTTTTGTTCAGTTAAATTGTTGGAGAATTTGATTTTTCACAAGCAATTTGAACAAAAAAATTTCTGTCAAAATTCTTCCCGTAATCAAATGCTAGAGCTCAAATTAGAGTTCAGGGTAATTAATGTGATAGATGGTGGATTTTAGAGTCCTGTGTTTAGGGTAATCAATGGTGCTGGAGGATTGCTTCTAAATTTATGAATTTAATTAATTTGTTACAAAATTAAATGGTTTATTGAAGAAAAAGTTTATTTGTCCCATCATGGTTTGGATTTGTGGTTGCAATTCTAGCTGCAGTAAAATTTGCAGTTGATGCTGCTGTAATTGTTGTAAAGGGCTACAAAATTGTAACATCAATGTCGTAATCTTGGTTGCAGAGTTTGAAATCATGGCTTGCACATTAATTTAGTAATTTATATTGAGGATAATATATGGGAACAATAATAATGGCTGGTTAAATTAAGATGCCTAGAGTCACAAACTCACAATGCTAATAAACAAAAGATTACATGTAAATGTGTCATAAGAATTAAGATACTGAGATACAAAGATACCGTGAAGGTGATGATGACAAGTCATCCTAGCCTATTTTAGCTAGTCTTTTTCTTTTGTTTTCATTAGAATTATGCACTTTCTTGAGCTACAAGCAAGCTAATTGAGTAGATTTTCATGTTTCCCTTGATTGAACCAACCATATATGAATTTATGCCATTTCATGAGGTTTTATGCTATATTTGTTGCATATTGTGAAAGAATGAATATCTCATGATTTTGAGCATAGCTTTGATAAGTTTGGTTGATTAATGATAGGTGAAGAAAGCTTGGAGAAAGGTTGAAGCAAAGAGGAATGGCTAGAAGTGAAGAGAGGACAATGGAATAAGTGAAATTGAACCAGGAGGCATGAAGTTAGCCCCAACGTTAGCCCCCTAACTTGGAGGCTAACGTTAGGCATGAAGATTACTCCCTGGGCTCCCCACGTTTGAGCCAACGTTAGCCCCCTAACTTGGAGGCTAACGTTGGCAAGAGAAGTTCTCCCCTGGGCACCAACGTTTGCGCCAACGTTAGCCCCCTAACTTGGAGGCTAACGTTGGCACATGAAGACACAAGGGAGGGGCACCAACGTTTGCGCCAACGTTAGCCCCCTAACTTGGAGGCTAACGTTGGCGCCACTAGCACTAAACAAGGCCAACGTTAGGGTCAAAGTTAGACCCCTAACGTTGGCACCAACGTGCATACCAGTAAATTTTGCTTGCTGCTATGAAAAGTTGGAGCCAAAGTTAGACCCCTAACTTTGGCTCAACCGTTAGGTCCAACTATGGCTAACTTCAAAACCGGTTCAATTGGTTCACTTTGGTTCTTCTTCAAACTTCAAGAGCAATCAACCAAGGCCTCTTTCAACCCAATTCCACCAAGAACAAAGGCCCAACTCAAGGCTTGAAGATCATTTTGGAAAGTGTATAAATAGGATAGAATTCAAGTTATTCAGGGAGCTTTTCCTTTTGGAATTTTCATAATAGTTTTCGGAGAGCTTTTGAGTGAACTTTACTTTCTTTATTGCTTTCAATTTCATTTTACATTTGTCTTGGATCTTGGATTGGAGAATTGAAGAAATTCTGTTTCAATCTCAATCTTGGATCTCTCTGTTTCTTTACTGTTAATTGAATTTCATTTCCGGTTAACTGCTCTTCATCTATTCTCTTTGCAATTTACAATTCCCTTCCAATTGTTCTTGTTGGATCTAGGAAGGCATTGAGATCTAGACTTGGTTTTCTAGTCTCTGGGTCCTGAGATCCAAATCCCCAATTTACATTCTGTTTCTTTCCTTTCTATGTTCATTTACTTTTCTGCTTCATATCCGGTTCAATCTCAATTCCCTTTCCCTCTTCTATTTAATGCAATTCAACTTTTCCTTGTTTAAATTCTGCAAATCCATTCCCCAATTCCCTTTACAATTCCAGCTGTTTACATTTCTTGCACTTTAAGATTCCGTAATTTACCTTTCTTGCACTTTAAGTTTCTGCTATTTAATTTCTTGTCCTTTACGTTTTAGCAATTTATTTCTTGTTCTCTTTACTTCAACGCAATTTAATTCTGCAAGTCACAAAACCATCAACCAAATCTTGATTCGCTTGACTAAATCAACCACTAAGCTAAAATTGCTCAATCCTTCAATCCCTGTGGGATCGACCTCACTCCCGTGAGTTTTTATTACTTGATACGACCCGGTACACTTGCCGGTTAGATTTGTGTGTTTTGGGAGAGATTTATTTTTCCTCCAAAATACTCATCAAGTTTTTGGCGCCGTTGCCGGGGATTGATTAGATTGACAATGATTAAGTGAGGTGGTGATCTAGATCAAGCACTTTTTCTTTATTTTTCTCTAATTTTGACTAACCCACTAACTGTTTGAAGTTTTGTCTCAACCGGCTACACTCAATTTTCAAGAGAATCAATGTGTTTTCTATTGATTGATTCATATGTCACAGGAAAGAAGAACATCCCAACATGAAGCCGCAACTCATTGCACTAATAGAGAACAATTGTTCTTATGGTGGAAATCCCTTGGAAGATTCTGAACAGCATCTATCTATTTTTCTGAGGATCTGTGATGTTGACAATAATGATGTCTACAAGCTCTTGCTATTCCCTTTCTCACTAAAGGATGAGGCAGCACAATGGCTTGAAACTCTTCCCCAAGGAAGTATCACTAGTTGGGATGGTCTGGTTGCCAAATTTCTAGCCAAATTCTCTACATCCCGACAAAACATCAAGATGAAAGAGGGAACACATCCATTCATGCAAGGAGAGGAAGAACCATTGCTCAAAGCATGGGAAAGATACAAGAAAGCACATGACAAAGTGGCTTTCCAAGCATTTTATGAAGGATTAACCCCAGAAATGAGAAGAGCAGTAGATCACTCCTCAAATGATTTACTCAAAGCAACAGCAACTAGTCAAGGAACTGCAAGGTTCAACGACAAGAGAACCAACAACCAACACTCATTTGAGACACCACAGAATGCAACTTTGGAGGAAGATACAATGAATTTTGAAGGAGTGAAGGCAGTCATGAATCAAAGCAAACAGCTACATCAACAAACTCAGCAACAATTGGAATCAATGGCCAGACAAATTGATTTTCTCCACTCCACCACAGTGAATGAACAATTTCCACCATGGAAGCCACACTCTTATTTCAGAATGAGAGAACCTCAACATCAGGAACCAAGGAACTTCAACTCCAACAACCAACTCACTAACCAAAATGCCTACCACCCACCACCCACATCTCACAATCCACCACAAGCACCACCTGAACCTCAAAGACTCACCAACTTGGAGGCCATGATAGACAAAATGTTGAAACACCAGGAAATGGTAACCAAGAACCAGGAAGCCTCCCTGAAGAGCCTAGAAAGACAGATGGGGCAACTCTCCAAGCAAGTATCTGTTGAGAGACCTTCAAGCTCACTGCCTAGTGATACAATCCCAAATTTGCAACAACATCACCACACAATCTCACAGAATTCTCAAAGGATCTCCAATCTAGAAAGTGGAGTAGAGAGAATGATGACACATCTAAAGAGGATGAACAAACACTATGAGGACCTACTCGGGGGAATTGGGAAGCAAATAGAACAATTAGCCAAAAACCACACAGAAACAAGTAAGAAGGAAGCAAAGCCTCACTTAGATGGACAATGGGACAAGGAGAAGAAGGCTCAGAATCTGAAATAAGCAAGCACAGAGGATGTCAAGCTAGTGACAATAAAAGAGCGCTTGTTGGGAGGCAACCCAACCTGAGGTAGTTTTCCTTTCATAACTATTTTAATAAAAAGGTTAATTAGTTTATCTACTTTGCAAAGAAGCTAAGTTTGGTGTTACACACCAAAACAATATAAGAGAGAATGAAGGATTCTAAGTTTGGTGTTTCACCAAAATCCCATCATAAAACACATTCTCATTTTCTGCATAATGCTGGCTTCAAGCATGATGGATGAACTAGTTAACTATTCTGCTGTTTCCTAGTTTTCAGTTTTGTCATTTTTGAAAAAGAAAAAGAGTTTTACACATGGTTAATCTGATGCACAAGAACCATTGGCAAGGTACTAAGTTTGGTGTTCTCACACCAAAGTAAGTACAAAGGCCCACAAATAAATCCTGCATGCTAACCATTGTTTCTAAGTGCTTGGGAAACAAGCAACTTTCAATATCATTGCAGAATATCATACAAGCCTTTGGAGAGATTTAGCATCATCAACCAAAGAAGCAAAAGATGAACATAAAGGGCAGCAATGATGATGATGAGAAGGAGGAAAGCAAGTGAACTCCAACAGGTTGTATTGTTAAGTGATTGTTTTACATCAAATATTGCTGTGATTGAAAGTTGGATTGTATCCTGATCTACCCTGCCTGTCTGCATAGCATAGTTTTTTTTAATTACCCCTGCTTGCCTGCATAGCATAGTCTTTCTTTATAATTCAATAAGCAAGGTGTCTGATCATTCACAACATTCTTATCTTCAAAACTTGTTTGCACTCAATTTTCAAGAAATGCATCACATGAAAGTTCTTTGAAAAGAAGGATTGAGGAATCAATCAGTTTTGAGGCAAGCAAAAGATTAGGAGAAGTGGTGGTTCTAGTTGTATGATCATGTATTGAGGTTGCATGCTTGTGAAAACTTACATGGGAGCTCATAGGCGGGACATGAAGTTCAAAGAAGTATTGTGGAGATTCTCAAAAATCTATTGATCCAAGAAGCAGCAAACAAAACAAAAAGAAAGAAAAGAAAATGCAAAAACAAAAAGAACATGGCCCAAGGTTCTGAGCATCAATTACTAGGCAGAAAAGAAAGAAGAAACAATGACTCAAAGAGTTGGTAGCCTAGTAAAATGCTTGTGGTTGAGTTGTGTCAAAGAAAGAGGCTTGAGCAAGTAAATCCTTAGGGGTGCTTTAACACCTAATACCTTAAAACCAACTGGATTAGGAGTATTGATTGAAAGCTTATCTAAAGAGCCGCTTTGAGACATGATACTTAGAGTCGAGGCCAAGGCACAGAAACTATAAGCTGCTTCAAGGTGATTACATATAAAGAGACCTCCATGATACCATTTGGATGGAAATCCTAAGACCTACGACTCTCAATATGTAAGGACTAGTGAGCACTGAAGCCCTTGTATGAGCATATGATTTAGAGTTCACCCCACTGATACTTGATCACTTCACTCACTGCACATTACAATTGTTCCTAAATCCATCTTAATTGAAAAAAAACCTTGGAGGATAAATCTATTTCTTGCTTGAGGACAAGCAAGCTTTAAGTTTGGCGTTGTGATGACAAGTCATCCTAGCCTATTTTAGCTAGTCTTTTTCTTTTGTTTTCATTAGAATTATGCACTTTCTTGAGCTACAAGCAAGCTAATTGAGTAGATTTTCATGTTTTCCTTGATTGAACCAACCATATATGAATTTATGCCATTTCATGAGGTTTTATGCTATATTTGTTGCATATTGTGAAAGAATGAATATCTCATGATTTTGAGCATAGCTTTGATAAGTTTGGTTGATTAATGATAGGTGAAGAAAGCTTGGAGAAAGGTTGAAGCAAAGAGGAATGGCTAGAAGTGAAGAGAGGACAATGGAATAAGTGAAATTGAACCAGGAGGCATGAAGTTAGCCCCAACGTTAGCCCCCTAACTTGGAGGCTAACGTTAGGCATGAAGATTACTCCCTGGGCTCCCCACGTTTGAGCCAACGTTAGCCCCCTAACTTGGAGGCTAACATTGGCAAGAGAAGTTCTCCCCTGGGCACCAACGTTTGCGCCAACGTTAGCCCCCTAACTTGGAGGCTAACGTTGGCACATGAAGACACAAGGGAGGGGCACCAACGTTTGCGCCAACGTTAGCCCCCTAACTTGGAGGCTAACGTTGGCGCCACTAGCACTAAACAAGGCCAACGTTAGGGTCAAAGTTAGACCCCTAACGTTGGCACCAACGTGCATACCAGTAAATTTTGCTTGCTGCTATGAAAAGTTGGAGCCAAAGTTAGACCCCTAACTTTGGCTCAAACGTTAGGTCCAACTATGGCTAACTTCAAAACCGGTTCAATTGGTTCACTTTGGTTCTTCTTCAAACTTCAAGAGCAATCAACCAAGGCCTCTTTCAACCCAATTCCACCAAGAACAAAGGCCCAACTCAAGTCTTGAAGATCATTTTGGAAAGTGTATAAATAGGATAGAATTCAAGTTATTCAGGGAGCTTTTCCTTTTGGAATTTTCATAATAGTTTTCGGAGAGCTTTTGAGTGAACTTTACTTTCTTTATTGCTTTCAATTTCATTTTACATTTGTCTTGGATCTTGGATTGGAGAATTGAAGAAATTCTGTTTCAATCTCAATCTTGGATCTCTCTGTTTCTTTACTGTTAATTGAATTTCATTTCCGGTTAACTGCTCTTCATCTATTCTCTTTGCAATTTACAATTCCCTTGCAATTGTTCTTGTTGGATCTAGGAAGGCATTGAGATCTAGACTTGGTTTTCTAATCTCTGGGTCCTGAGATCCAAATCCCCAATTTACATTCTGTTTCTTTCCTTTCTATGTTCATTTACTTTTCTGCTTCATATCCGGTTCAATCTCAATTCCCTTTCCCTCTTCTATTTAATGCAATTCAACTTTTCCTTGTTTAAATTCTGCAAATCCATTCCCCAATTCCCTTTACAATTCCAGCTGTTTACATTTCTTGCACTTTAAGATTCCGTAATTTACCTTTCTTGCACTTTAAGTTTCTGCTATTTAATTTCTTGTCCTTTACGTTTTAGCAATTTATTTCTTGTTCTCTTTACTTCAACGCAATTTAATTCTGCAAGTCACAAAACCATCAACCAAATCTTAATTCGCTTGACTAAATCAACCACTAAGCTAAAATTGCTCAATCCTTCAATCCCTGTGGGATCGACCTCACTCCCGTGAGTTTTTATTACTTGATACGACCCGGTACACTTGCCGGTTAGATTTGTGTGTTTTGGGAGAGATTTATTTTTCCTCCAAAATACTCATCAAGTTTTTGGCGCCGTTGCCGGGGATTGATTAGATTGACAATGATTAAGTGAGGTGGTGATCTAGATCAAGCACTTTTTCTTTATTTTTCTCTAATTTTGACTAACCCACTAACTGTTTGAAGTTTTGTCTCAACCGGCTACACTCAATTTTCAAGAGAATCAATGTGTTTTCTATTGATTGATTCATATGTCACAGGAAAGAAGAACATCCCAACATGAAGCCGCAACTCATTGCACTAATAGAGAACAATTGTTCTTATGGTGGAAATCCCTTGGAAGATTCTGAACAGCATCTATCTATTTTTCTGAGGATCTGTGATGTTGACAATAATGATGACTACAAGCTCTTGCTATTCCCTTTCTCACTAAAGGATGAGGCAGCACAATGGCTTGAAACTCTTCCACAAGGAAGTATCACTAGTTGGGATGGTCTGGTTGCCAAATTTCTAGCCAAATTCTCTACATCCCGACAAAACATCAAGATGAAAGAGGGAACACATCCATTCATGCAAGGAGAGGAAGAACCATTGCTCAAAGCATGGGAAAGATACAACAAAGCACATGACAAAGTGGCTTTCCAAGCATTTTATGAAGGATTAACCCCAGAAATGAGAAGAGCAGTAGATCACTCCTCAAATGATTTACTCAAAGCAACAGCAACTAGTCAAGGAACTGCAAGGTTCAACGACAAGAGAATCAACAACCAACACTCATTTGAGACACCACAGAATGCAACTTTGGAGGAAGATACAATGAATTTTGAAGGAGTGAAGGCAGTCATGAATCAAAGCAAACAGCTACATCAACAAACTCAGCAACAATTGGAATCAATGGCCAGACAAATTGATTTTCTCCACTCCACCACAGTGAATGAACAATTTCCACCATGGAAGCCACACTCTTATTTCAGAATGAGAGAACCTCAACATTAGAAACCAAGGAACTTCAACTCCAACAACCAACTCACTAACCAAAATGCCTACCACCCACCACCCACATCTCACAATCCACCACAAGCACCACCTGAACCTCAAAGACTCACCAACTAGGAGGCCATGATAGACAAAATGTTGAAACACCAGGAAATGGTAACCAAGAACCAGGAAGCCTCCCTGAAGAGCCTAGAAAGACAGATGGGGCAACTCTCCAAGCAAGTATCTGTTGAGAGACCTTCAAGCTCACTGCCCAGTGATACAATCCCAAATTTGCAACAACATCACCACACAATCTCACAGAATTCTCAAAGGATCTCCAATCTAGAAAGTGGAGTAGAGAGAATGATGACACATCTAAAGAGGATGAACAAACACTATGAGGACCTACTCGGGGGAATTGGGAAGCAAATAGAACAATTAGCCAAAAACCTCACAGAAACAAGTAAGAAGGAAGCAAAGCCTCACTTAGATGGACAATGGGACAAGGAGAAGAAGGCTCAGAATCTGAAATAAGCAAGCACAGAGGATGTCAAGCTAGTGACAATAAAAGAGCGCTTGTTGGGAGGCAACCCAACCTGAGGTAGTTTTCCTTTCATAACTATTTTAATAAAAAGGTTAATTAGTTTATCTACTTTGCAAAGAAGCTAAGTTTGGTGTTACACACCAAAACAATATAAGAGAGAATGAAGGATTCTAAGTTTGGTGTTTCACCAAAATCCCATCATAAAACACATTCTCATTTTCTGCATAATGCTGGCTTCAAGCATGATGGATGAACTAGTTAACTATTCTGCTATTTCCTAGTTTTCAGTTTTGTCATTTTTGAAAAAGAAAAAGAGTTTTACACATGGTTAATCTGATGCACAAGAACCATTGGCAAGGTACTAAGTTTGGTGTTCTCACACCAAAGTAAGTACAAAGGCCCACAAATAAATCCTGCATGCTAACCATTGTTTCTAAGTGCTTGGGGAACAAGCAACTTTCAATATCATTGCAGAATATCATACAAGCCTTTGGAGAGATTTAGCATCATCAACCAAAGAAGCAAAAGATGAACATAAAGGGCAGCAATGATGATGATGAGAAGGAGGAAAGCAAGTGAACTCCAACAGGTTGTATTGTTAAGTGATTGTTTTACATCAAATATTGCTGTGATTGAAAGTTGGATTGTATCCTGATCTACCCTGCCTGTCTGCATAGCATAGTTTTTTTTAATTACCCCTGCTTGCCTGCATAGCATAGTCTTTCTTTATAATTCAATAAGCAAGGTGTCTGATCATTCACAACATTCTTATCTTCAAAACTTGTTTGCACTCAATTTTCAAGAAATGCATCACATGAAAGTTCTTTGAAAAGAAGGATTGAGGAATCAATCAGTTTTGAGGCAAGCAAAAGATTAGGAGAAGTGGTGGTTCTAGTTGTATGATCATGTATTGAGGTTGCATGCTTGTGAAAACTTACATGGGAGCTCATAGGCGGGACATGAAGTTCAAAGAAGTATTGTGGAGATTCTCAAAAATCTATTGATCCAAGAAGCAGCAAACAAAACAAAAAGAAAGAAAAGAGAATGCAAAAACAAAAAGAACATGGCCCAAGGTTCTGAGTATCAATTACTAGGCAGAAAAGAAAGAAGAAACAATGACTCAAAGAGTTGGTAGCCTAGTAAAATGCTTGTGGTTGAGTTGTGTCAAAGAAAGAGGCTTGAGCAAGTAAATCCTTAGGGGTGCTTTAACACCTAATACCTTAAAACCAACTGGATTAGGAGTATTGATTGAAAGCTTATCTAAAGAGCCGCTTTGAGACATGATACTTAGAGTCGAGGCCAAGGCACAGAAACTATAAGCTGCTTCAAGGTGATTACATATAAAGAGACCTCCATGATACCATTTGGATGGAAATCCTAAGATCTACGACTCTCAATATGTAAGGACTAGTGAGCACTGAAGCCCTTGCATGAGCATATGATTTAGAGTTCACCCCACTGATACTTGATCACTTCACTCACTGCACATTACAATTGTTCCTAAATCCATCTTAATTGAAAAAAAACCTTGGAGGATAAATCTATTTCTTGCTTGAGGACAAGCAAGCTTTAAGTTTGGTGTTGTGATGACAAGTCATCCTAGCCTATTTTAGCTAGTCTTTTTCTTTTGTTTTCATTAGAATTATGCACTTTCTTGAGCTACAAGCAAGCTAATTGAGTAGATTTTCATGTTTCCCTTGATTGAACCAACCATATATGAATTTATGCCATTTCATGAGGTTTTATGCTATATTTGTTGCATATTGTGAAAGAATGAATATCTCATGATTTTGAGCATAGCTTTGATAAGTTTGGTTGATTAATGATAGGTGAAGAAAGCTTGGAGAAAGGTTGAAGCAAAGAGGAATGGCTAGAAGTGAAGAGAGGACAATGGAATAAGTGAAATTGAACCAGGAGGCATGAAGTTAGCCCCAACGTTAGCCCCCTAACTTGGAGGCTAACGTTAGGCATGAAGATTACTCCCTGGGCTCCCCACGTTTGAGCCAACGTTAGCCCCCTAACTTGGAGGCTAACGTTGGCAAGAGAAGTTCTCCCCTGGGCACCAACGTTTGCGCCAACGTTAACCCCCTAACTTGGAGGCTAACGTTGGCACATGAAGACACAAGGGAGGGGCACCAACGTTTGCGCCAACGTTAGCCCCCTAACTTGGAGGCTAACGTTGGCGCCACTAGCACTAAACAAGGCCAACGTTAGGGTCAAAGTTAGACCCCTAACGTTGGCACCAACGTGCATACCAGTAAATTTTGCTTGCTGCTATGAAAAGTTGGAGCCAAAGTTAGACCCCTAACTTTGGCTCAAACGTTAGGTCCAACTATGGCTAACTTCAAAACCGGTTCAATTGGTTCACTTTGGTTCTTCTTCAAACTTCAAGAGCAATCAACCAAGGCCTCTTTCAACCCAATTCCACCAAGAACAAAGGCCCAACTCAAGGCTTGAAGATCATTTTGGAAAGTGTATAAATAGGATAGAATTCAAGTTATTCAGGGAGCTTTTCCTTTTGGAATTTTCATAATAGTTTTCGGAGAGCTTTTGAGTGAACTTTACTTTCTTTATTGCTTTCAATTTCATTTTACATTTGTCTTGGATCTTGGATTGGAGAATTGAAGAAATTCTGTTTCAATCTCAATCTTGGATCTCTCTGTTTCTTTACTGTTAATTGAATTTCATTTCCGGTTAACTGCTCTTCATCTATTCTCTTTGCAATTTACAATTCCCTTGCAATTGTTCTTGTTGGATCTAGGAAGGCATTGAGATCTAGACTTGGTTTTCTAGTCTCTGGGTCCTGAGATCCAAATCCCCAATTTACATTCTGTTTCTTTCCTTTCTATGTTCATTTACTTTTCTGCTTCATATCCGGTTCAATCTCAATTCCCTTTCCCTCTTCTATTTAATGCAATTCAACTTTTCCTTGTTTAAATTCTGCAAATCCATTCCCCAATTCCCTTTACAATTCCAGCTGTTTACATTTCTTGCACTTTAAGATTCCGTAATTTACCTTTCTTGCACTTTAAGTTTCTGCTATTTAATTTCTTGTCCTTTACGTTTTAGCAATTTATTTCTTGTTCACTTTACTTCAATGCAATTTAATTCTGCAAGTCACAAAACCATCAACCAAATCTTGATTCGCTTGACTAAATCAACCACTAAGCTAAAATTGCTCAATCCTTCAATCCCTGTGGGATCGACCTCACTCCCGTGAGTTTTTATTACTTGATACGACCCGGTACACTTGCCGGTTAGATTTGTATGTTTTGGGAGAGATTTATTTTTCCTCCAAAATACTCATCAAGTTTTTGGCGCCGTTGCCGGGGATTGATTAGATTGACAATGATTAAGTGAGGTGGTGATCTAGATCAAGCACTTTTTCTTTATTTTTCTCTAATTTTGACTAACCCACTAACTGTTTGAAGTTTTGTCTCAACCGGCTACACTCAATTTTCAAGAGAATCAATGTGTTTTCTATTGATTGATTCATATGTCACAGGAAAGAAGAACATCCCAACATGAAGCCGCAACTCATTGCACTAATAGAGAACAATTGTTCTTATGGTGGAAATCCCTTGGAAGATTCTGAACAGCATCTATCTATTTTTCTGAGGATCTGTGATGTTGACAATAATGATGTCTACAAGATCTTGCTATTCCCTTTCTCACTAAAGGATGAGGCAGCACAATGGCTTGAAACTCTTCCCCAAGGAAGTATCACTAGTTGGGATGGTCTGGTTGCCAAATTTCTAGCCAAATTCTCTACATCCCGACAAAACATCAAGATGAAAGAGGGAACACATCCATTCATGCAAGGAGAGGAAGAACCATTGCTCAAAGCATGGGAAAGATACAAGAAAGCACATGACAAAGTGGCTTTCCAAGCATTTTATGAAGGATTAACCCCAGAAATGAGAAGAGCAGTAGATCACTCCTCAAATGATTTACTCAAAGCAACAGCAACTAGTCAAGGAACTGCAAGGTTCAACGACAAGAGAACCAACAACCAACACTCATTTGAGACACCACAGAATGCAACTTTGGAGGAAGATACAATGAATTTTGAAGGAGTGAAGGCAGTCATGAATCAAAGCAAACAGCTACATCAACAAACTCAGCAACAATTGGAATCAATGGCCAGACAAATTGATTTTCTCCACTCCACCACAGTGAATGAACAATTTCCACCATGGAAGCCACACTCTTATTTCAGAATGAGAGAACCTCAACATCAGGAACCAAGGAACTTCAACTCCAACAACCAACTCACTAACCAAAATGCCTACCACCCACCACCCACATCTCACAATCCACCACAAGCACCACCTGAACCTCAAAGACTCACCAACTTGGAGGCCATGATAGACAAAATGTTGAAACACCAGGAAATGGTAACCAAGAACCAGGAAGCCTCCCTGAAGAGCCTAGAAAGACAGATGGGGCAACTCTCCAAGCAAGTATCTGTTGAGAGACCTTCAAGCTCACTGCCCAGTGATACAATCCCAAATTTGCAACAACATCACCACACAATCTCACAGAATTCTCAAAGGATCTCCAATCTAGAAAGTGGAGTAGAGAGAATGATGACACATCTAAAGAGGATGAACAAACACTATGAGGACCTACTCGGGGGAATTGGGAAGCAAATAGAACAATTAGCCAAAAACCTCACAGAAACAAGTAAGAAGGAAGCAAAGCCTCACTTAGATGGACAATGGGACAAGGAGAAGAAGGCTCAGAATCTGAAATAAGCAAGCACAGAGGATGTCAAGCTAGTGACAATAAAAGAGCGCTTGTTGGGAGGCAACCCAACCTGAGGTAGTTTTCCTTTCATAACTATTTTAATAAAAAGGTTAATTAGTTTATCTACTTTGCAAAGAAGCTAAGTTTGGTGTTACACACCAAAACAATATAAGAGAGAATGAAGGATTCTAAGTTTGGTGTTTCACCAAAATCCCATCATAAAACACATTCTCATTTTCTGCATAATGCTGGCTTCAAGCATGATGGATGAACTAGTTAACTATTCTGCTGTTTCCTAGTTTTCAGTTTTGTCATTTTTGAAAAAGAAAAAGAGTTTTACACATGGTTAATCTGATGCACAAGAACCATTGGCAAGGTACTAAGTTTGGTGTTCTCACACCAAAGTAAGTACAAAGGCCCACAAATAAATCCTGCATGCTAACCATTGTTTCTAAGTGCTTGGGAAACAAGCAACTTTCAATATCATTGCAGAATATCATACAAGCCTTTGGAGAGATTTAGCATCATCAACCAAAGAAGCAAAAGATGAACATAAAGGGCAGCAATGATGATGATGAGAAGGAGGAAAGCAAGTGAACTCCAACAGGTTGTATTGTTAAGTGATTGTTTTACATCAAATATTGCTGTGATTGAAAGTTGGATTGTATCCTGATCTACCCTGCCTGTCTGCATAGCATAGTTTTTTTTAATTACCCCTGCTTGCCTGCATAGCATAGTCTTTCTTTATAATTCAATAAGCAAGGTGTCTGATCATTCACAACATTCTTATCTTCAGAACTTGTTTGCACTCAATTTTCAAGAAATGCATCACATGAAAGTTCTTTGAAAAGAAGGATTGAGGAATCAATCAGTTTTGAGGCAAGCAAAAGATTAGGAGAAGTGGTGGTTCTAGTTGTATGATCATGTATTGAGGTTGCATGCTTGTGAAAACTTACATGGGAGCTCATAGGCAGGACATGAAGTTCAAAGAAGTATTGTGGAGATTCTCAAAAATCTATTGATCCAAGAAGCAGCAAACAAAACAAAAAGAAAGAAAAGAGAATGCAAAAACAAAAAGAACATGGCCCAAGGTTCTGAGCATCAATTACTAGGCAGAAAAGAAAGAAGAAACAATGACTCAAAGAGTTGGTAGCCTAGTAAAATGCTTGTGGTTGAGTTGTGTCAAAGAAAGAGGCTTGAGCAAGTAAATCCTTAGGGGTGCTTTAACACCTAATACCTTAAAACCAACTGGATTAGGAGTATTGATTGAAAGCTTATCTAAAGAGCCGCTTTGAGACATGATACTTAGAGTCGAGGCCAAGGCACAGAAACTATAAGCTGCTTCAAGGTGATTACATATAAAGAGACCTCCATGATACCATTTGGATGGAAATCCTAAGACCTACGACTCTCAATATGTAAGGACTAGTGAGCACTGAAGCCCTTGTATGAGCATATGATTTAGAGTTCACCCCACTGATACTTGATCACTTCACTCACTGCACATTACAATTGTTCCTAAATCCATCTTAATTGAAAAAAAACCTTGGAGGATAAATCTATTTCTTGCTTGAGGACAAGCAAGCTTTAAGTTTGGTGTTGTGATGACAAGTCATCCTAGCCTATTTTAGCTAGTCTTTTTCTTTTGTTTTCATTAGAATTATGCACTTTCTTGAGCTACAAGCAAGCTAATTGAGTAGATTTTCATGTTTCCCTTGATTGAACCAACCATATATGAATTTATGCCATTTCATGAGGTTTTATGCTATATTTGTTGCATATTGTGAAAGAATGAATATCTCATGATTTTGAGCATAGCTTTGATAAGTTTGGTTGATTAATGATAGGTGAAGAAAGCTTGGAGAAAGGTTGAAGCAAAGAGGAATGGCTAGAAGTGAAGAGAGGACAATGGAATAAGTGAAATTGAACCAGGAGGCATGAAGTTAGCCCCAACGTTAGCCCCCTAACTTGGAGGCTAACGTTAGGCATGAAGATTACTCCCTCGGCTCCCCACGTTTGAGCCAACGTTATCCCCCTAACTTGGAGGCTAACGTTGGCACATGAAGACACAAGGGAGGGGCACCAACGTTTGCGCCAACGTTAGCCCCCTAACTTGGAGGCTAACGTTGGCGCCACTAGCACTAAACAAGGCCAACGTTAGGGTCAAAGTTAGACCCCTAACGTTGGCACCAACGTGCATACCAGTAAATTTTGCTTGCTGCTATGAAAAGTTGGAGCCAAAGTTAGACCCCTAACTTTGGCTCAAACGTTAGGTCCAACTATGGCTAACTTCAAAACCGGTTCAATTGGTTCACTTTGGTTCTTCTTCAAACTTCAAGAGCAATCAACCAAGGCCTCTTTCAACCCAATTCCACCAAGAACAAAGGCCCAACTCAAGGCTTGAAGATCATTTTGGAAAGTGTATAAATAGGATAGAATTCAAGTTATTCAGGGAGCTTTTCCTTTTGGAATTTTCATAATAGTTTTCGGAGAGCTTTTGAGTGAACTTTACTTTCTTTATTGCTTTCAATTTCATTTTACATTTGTCTTGGATCTTGGATTGGAGAATTGAAGAAATTCTGTTTCAATCTCAATCTTGGATCTCTCTGTTTCTTTACTGTTAATTGAATTTCATTTCCGATTAACTGCTCTTCATCTATTCTCTTTGCAATTTACAATTCCCTTCCAATTGTTCTTGTTGGATCTAGGAAGGCATTGAGATCTAGACTTGGTTTTCTAGTCTCTGGGTCCTGAGATCCAAATCCCCAATTTACATTCTGTTTCTTTCCTTTCTATGTTCATTTACTTTTCTGCTTCATATCCGGTTCAATCTCAATTCCCTTTCCCTCTTCTATTTAATGCAATTCAACTTTTCCTTGTTTAAATTCTGCAAATCCATTCCCCAATTCCCTTTACAATTCCAGCTGTTTACATTTCTTGCACTTTAAGATTCCGTAATTTACCTTTCTTGCACTTTAAGTTTCTGCTATTTAATTTCTTGTCCTTTACGTTTTAGCAATTTATTTCTTGTTCTCTTTACTTCAACGCAATTTAATTCTGCAAGTCACAAAACCATCAACCAAATCTTGATTCGCTTGACTAAATCAACCACTAAGCTAAAATTGCTCAATCCTTCAATCCCTGTGGGATCAACCTCACTCCCGTGAGTTTTTATTACTTGATACGACCCGGTACACTTGCCGGTTAGATTTGTGTGTTTTGGGAGAGATTTATTTTTCCTCCAAAATACTCATCAGGTGATCAAACTTACAGTGAGAAGCCAGGACATGATTTTGCTTTGAATGCAACCTATGATGATGTGAATGCTTCAAGCTATGATGCTCTACATTAATTTTATTCTCAAATTAGTATGATGTAAACTGTTCGCATTAATTTGTTGACGCTTTAAACACAATTAAATTTGGGACATTTTCCTCTTTCTAGTTTCTACTCTTCGGTTTTTGTTTCTCATGGTGAGGTTGGGTTATGCTGAGTAGTTCTCTGTTAAAACAAAAAAGAGAATTTCTCAAGAAGACCCTATTCTGAATAAATGAATTGGTTAATTAAAAGTTGCTAATACCGTGTACCGTATTTGCAGATGCATACCATATAGATATAAGATTGAGAAGAAAACTTGGTTGGGCAATTTAGATGAATTGGAAGTTCTGGTTATTAGTTCTTAGAAAGTCAGAAAGGCAAAGGAATGCTATTCTCAAAGGTACAGTGCACCCTACCTGTTATTAATTTATTTCTTATTACTCAATAATCCAAATGTTAATTATTTGTGTGGTTTTCAAAATGCTAGGGAGGGTGGGAACTTGATGAATCCAAAAAGGAGGCAGCTTTGCGAGAGACTATAGAGGAAGCTGGGGTGCGAGGCATTGCTGGGGTAAGCCTAAGCCTTAGCCTTTGCTTTTTGACTTTTTCTTTCTTTCTTACACCTTTGTAGTACTAAGTCAAAGTTTGTGTATTGTAGGGTAAATTGGGGAAATGGAGCTTCAAGAGCAAAACCCATGATACCTTCTATGAAGGGTACACTTGAGTTCTGGCCAGAGCAGAACATTCGTCAAAGAACATGGGTAAGTACTTGTGCAATCAATTGAATTGAATGTTTCAATTATTAATGTTTGAAGCTTTCTTGGAGTGTATTATCTGCAAGTCACAAGAAGTTTGTTTAATAGTTAATATACTCAGTAATGGCCTTCTTGGAGTGTATTATCTGCAGAACTTCCACCAAAAAAAAAAAGGAAGAAAAAATAACCATTGCTATTATTTTCAAATTTTGCTGGTTAATTTAACCCTGTCTTTATGTGATGCCATTGTATATTGGGTGCACGCCACAAGTTAACAATGAGGGCTTCTGTTGATGCGACAGGGAAGGAGATGCACTGCATATCCGGTAGTGAAGCTGAATGTGGTGCTGGGAGGAGCAATATGGCTGGAGCCTAACCCCATAAGCCTAAGTTTAGTAGTATTATTAGTTATTTACTTTAATTTGAATTTTTTGTATTATTGGTGGATTACAATTTAAACAAATATAAGTCTAAGTTTAGTTATTTATCTTGTCTTGAGTCTTTATGTTAGAGGATTATTTATTAGTTTGATAAGTTTGTAAACTCATTATCTAATATTTAGTATAAATTTTATTTTTATATTTAAAAGTTTATTTATCTTGTTATCTAATATTCTGTATAAATTTTATTTCTATATTTAAAAGTTTATCTGTATTAATTATTTATTATTTTTCAAATAAAAAATAATTAAAAAATATGGCTATTAAAATCGACGACCGTGTTGTCGCTTTTTAAATTTAAAATAGACAAAATATAGACAACGAATTTGTCGGTATCTAAATAATTAAATCGACGGCAATTGTGTCGATTTTATTGAATCAAATATCGACAGAAAAGCTGTCGATTTTATATAATAATATCGACGGTAAAATTATCGATTTTATTGATTCAAATATCGACAAAAATGGCGTCGATTTTAAATAATAATATCGACGTCCATATTGTCGATTTTAGTAAGGAGACAAAATTTCCAAACTCATATTATAGACGAAAATGCTGTCGATTTAATTAAATTATTATCGACGGCTACAAGAGCCGTCGATTTTATTAGAATTTTAAAAAATCGACAAGCTTAATAGCGACCATCTCAGACGTCTATTTTGCCGTCGATATTTAATATTATCGACGGCCAAGCCGTCGATTTGGCCGTCGATTTTAACAACGTTTCTTGTAGTGAAGAGATAATGGGTATATTTTCATGTTATGATCTTATTATTATTTATTTTTGAATAAAATGACAAGGACATATAATGAATATATTTGTCTTGCAGGTAGTGCAAGTTTGCATATCACTCTCAAAAGTAACATATATTTACTCATCTTATATCAAAAGAAGAATGTATTAATACTACTAGAGTAAAGTATTATTTTTGTCCCCAACGTTTGGGGTAAGTTTCAAAGTCGTCCCTAACGTTTCAATCATCCTATTTAAGTCCCTAACGTTTCAAAATTGGCTCAATGTTGTCCTGCCGTTAGGGATCCGTTAACAGAATTGACGGCGGGACAAAATTGAGACGATTTTGAAACGTTAGTGACTTAAATAAAACGGAAACGTTGGAGACAAAAACGATACATAGAAATAAATTTTAATTTTATCCTTCAATAATATCAATTTTTACTGTATATAATATTCAATTATTTTTAATCACATCTAAGTAAATTACACTTAATCACACTACTTTCATTCTAAATAAATTTTTTATATTATTATATTAATTTATAACTTTAAGTGTAAAATTATAAAACAATAAATTTATTTAGAATGAAAGTAATGTGATTAAGTGTAATTAACTTAGATGTGATTAAAAATAATTAAATACTATGTACAGTAAAAAATTGATATTATTGAAGGATAAAATTAAAATTTGTTTCTATGTATCATTTTTGTCCCCAACGTTTTCGTCCTATTTAAGTCCCTAACGTTTCAAAATCATCTCAATTTTGTCCCGCCGTCAATTCTGTTAACGGATCCCTAACGGCAGGACAACATTGAGTCAATTTTGAAAAGTTAGGGACTTAAATATGACGATTGAAACGTTAGGGATAAGTTTAGGACTTACCCCAAACGTTGGGAACAAAAACGACACTTTACTCATACTATTATTAGCTTAAGCAATGTGATAGAACGCTCCGAAAGAGCTATAATTCTATTTTTCACAGGAACAAAATTCATAATAAGTAATATACTATTGTCTACTAAGTTTCTAAGGAACTTGTTGAGTTCTAAAGATATTCGTCGAAACAGATATGAAATTGAAAAAATAAAAGAGAAAAATCATGAGTATTTATATATCACTAATTCATTATTCAAATAAAAATGTTATATTGAAAAGTTACCCTTATTTTCTTATGGGTTATATTATACTAAAATAAGTACAATAAAATCATATGCCATTATAAACCAGAAGTTTACTAGTCCAAATGAATTCATAATTTAGCATGATTGATTGGGTCATCTTAGAATAACCATGATGCAAAAAAATATTGAAAACTTCCATAAACATTTACTAAAAAACCAAAGGGTTCTTCAATCTAGTGAATTCTTATATGTTACATGTTCTCAAAAAAAGTTAATTGCAAGGCCATCACCAATAAAGATTGGATTTGAGTCTCCTGAATTTCTAGAAATAATTCTAGGAAATATATGTGGACCAATTCATCCACTAAATCTTTTAGATACTTTATGGTCCTAATAGATGTATCTTTGAAATGGTCACATATGTGCTTATTGTCTTCTCGCAACTTGACATTTGCGAGATTACTTGCTCAAATTATTTGATTAAAAGCACACTTTTCAGAAAATCCAATAAAAAAATTTTGTCTTAATAATGCTGGTGAATTTACTTTCTAAGATTTTGATGCTTATTATATGGCTAACGAAAAAAGTGTTGAATATCTAGTATCACATGTTCACATACACAACGGACTAGGAGAATCGTTTATTAAATGCCTCCAATTAATTGCTAGATGCTTATGACAACAAATCTCCCTATTTTTGTTTCGGGCATACGATTTTACATACTGCAACACTTATTCATTTGAGGCGAACAAATTACCACCAATTTTTATCCTACATATAGCTTTTGGCCAACAACCAAATATTTTTTATTTGAGAATATTTGGGTGTGCGATATATGTTCCAATTATTCCATCTTATCGCACTAAAATGGGACTCCAAAGAAAATTAAAAATTTGTGTGGAATATGATTCTTCCTTTATAGTGAAATATCTTGACATACAAATAGGAGATGTGTTTAAAGTTCGATTTTCAGATTGTTATTTTGATGAATCAATGTTTTCAACATTGAGGAGAGAGAATAAGCCACTTGAGAAAGAACTCAATTGGAATGCATCATTGTTGATGCATCTAGACTCATGATTAGGACATTGTGAACTAAAAGTTCAAAATGTTATACATTTGCAAAGAATAATGTAACACCCTAATATTCAAATTCTTATGTTCGAGTCATAAGTCAATGATATTATGGTGGTACGACTCTCAGGTGGATTTTTAATACATAATCATATATATATTGAAAGGAAATATTAAACGAGAAGCCTGAAAAAGAGTAAAAATAAAATCGCGAAGTCGTATCACTCACGTATCGACAACTTAAATATAAAGCGTGAAGTCGAAAGCGATATACAGTTAAAGACATAAAGGAGAGTAAGACAAGGACAGTATATAGATATATATCATAAGTAAATAGCCACTAGTCGTGACCCGCAAAGTTTAGA
The DNA here is from genome assembly GCF_003086295.3 of Arachis hypogaea. Classification (NCBI taxonomy): domain Eukaryota; kingdom Viridiplantae; phylum Streptophyta; class Magnoliopsida; order Fabales; family Fabaceae; genus Arachis; species Arachis hypogaea. Next base: position 75,660,241 of record NC_092049.1, on the reverse strand, counting down.
CCGGCTAGGGTACAGTATGAAAGTAGTTGACAACAGTATCTCCTAATCTCTCCCAAAAGAAACATAAGAGCCTCTATAGGCAAGTTTAAAAGAATTCAATACATAAAACAAGCTTTTTCAAAATAAAGGTGGAGAGATTCTAAGCAAAATATAAGGTAGAGAATATAAAGATCTTCGCCATCTCTCAGATGAACCACAGCTCACCTCTGAGCACCTGGACTTGTATCTGAAAAATAAGAGATATATACGGAATGAGAACCTCCGACCCATGGGTTTCCAGTACAGTAAAAGTGCCAAATAAATACAATGCATTGTAATAAAAACTCACTAAGCATCCTAAACTTTCTTTCACCAAATATTCATCATATGTTCTCGCTAATCCATGAATAGGCAAATGTCATAAGGGAATGCTAAATCTAATTCATATTCCTCATGCTTCTCAACTTTCTAACTCTCCGACGATTCACAATCAGAATTATAAACAAAACCATCCCCAACCATTCTGTCTCAGCAATTCTATATCCTCACCTGGAGCAAGTGAAATCACTTCACTGCGTCTACCCAGGGAACTCATGATCTCATTATCAACCTGGAGCAAGTGAATCACTTCACTGCATCTACCCAGGGAACTCAAATTATCTCATTCAATAATCATCATTTTAAATTAATCATATCATTATTCCATTTCAACAAGAACACCCCTCAGTGTCAACCGACACAAGCATGAGAAACCTCTCAATTGAAGAAACACAATCAATATAGACAAGTAATACACAATTAAGGTACAAGTAAAACAGATAGAATATAGTCAGGTAACATAGCATATATGATATATCAATCCAAACAAATAGGCAAACCCAAATAATTCAAACATATACAAATGATGTATGCCTGCTCTATGGCTAATGAGTCTCATCTGTCAGTTATAAAGCTAACCCGAAAAGTCCTGGTAGCTAACCATTGGACTGTCCCTCTGTCGTGCATCCCCAACTCGAGTTAGTCACAAGCATAAACATAATCACACAACACCCACACTGGTGTTTATTCACAGGGGCGAGCTCGTCTGGAACTTTGACAGTGTCCGGCCACACTTATGACATAGGGTCAGCAGAATCTCGGATCTCAACCTGGAGCAAGTGGAGCTGACCTACTGGATCTACCCAAGAAAATCTGAAACTCAGATAATTTCACAAATCTCAAATCATACTCGACTGGGAGCAAGTAGGGGCTAACCACTATTTCACTACAAGAAAAATACCCATTCAGGTACACTTAAAAAGTGTAGCTAAAAGTGAAAAAAAAATGATGCCTTAGGCTACGGCTACGCTTTTTGGGCTACGGCTATGCTTTTTGGGGTGATTCCTATTCGGCCGTTGCCTATTCTCAAAGGCTACGCTTTTCTGCACCAAGGGCTACGCTTTTGGCGTTTGGGAAAAGGCAACGCTTTTCAAGTGATGCTATTTAGGACCAAAGGCTACGCTTTTCAGCTTTCATTCTTCCAGAATAGGCTACGCTTTTCAACGCTACTGCATCACTTGTAAAGCGTAGCCCCATTGTATACCATAGCTACTTTTTATAAGTGTAGCCTTAGGTCCCTCTTTTTTTTTGTATACTATAGCTACTGTATATAAGTGTAGCTTTAGGTCTCTTTTTTTTTCCTCTATACTATAGCTACTGTATATAAGTGTAGCCTTAGATCTCATTATATATATATAGCCTTAGATCTCATTATATATATATATATATATATATATATAATTTTCTAATAATTATTAATACAACATAATAATTAATAATATAATTACATGTATAATAATTTTGTATTTTTATTTAAATAAGTTGAATATTATAAAATAAAAATAAATACCTAATTATACTAAATAATTTATTTAAATAATAAAAATCTCAGTGCAGGACTTATGTAGCAAAAGGCATCCAAGCTTTTCAAATATGACAAAGGTTGCACTCCCTGAGGAATCAATAACTTTCACCTTAATTCTATACCTGTTTTTATAATATATACAAATGAAATAATCAACATAAATAAACCTCATACCAACACTATAACTTCAAGGAAAATAAATCAACATGCTTTGAAGACTTTTCACAATAGTATGACCCAAGCTTCAGAACAACTTCAGTGCCACATCTACATTGAGCAACAAACCAATCAGGTCCACCAATCACTCCCATAATTGTACCATACACAGCATAATCACCATCCTAAAAGAAAAGTAACAATAAAAAGGGCATTAGTATTTTAATTTGGACTTGAATGATGAACATAAAAAGAAAGTGAAAAATAATAAAAAATGACTAACCTCTTTACATTCCTTCAATTCTCCAATTGTCTTCCGAGGTGTAATCTCGAGAAAATCTTTTGCAAGTGAGTAATAGTGATCACGTTTTTTAGCACTATTTGATTTCAAAGATCATATAAAGAAAGCAAAATTTTAGATATTATGTAAAGGAATATAGCAATACTATAGCATAGCCATGAAGCTTTAAAAAAAAGGTTGAACCTCGTATTAACGTTGGAAAGGGGTTTCTGACTAATCAGAAATTTATCAAAGTTTTGTTTATGCTTAACGGTGCTATCAACCTGTTGCAATAATTCGGCACGACAAAAGGGAAATAGAAAATTTAGTTAGCAAAGACAGTAAACTTCAAGATTAAAAGAAATAGAGGAGTGGCGGCAAAGACAGCAGATGCTGGTGGTGCTGGGTGAGCAGTGAGAAGCAGTTAGAAGATGATGGCAACAAAAAAATCATGCAGTATAGAAATCATAGTAACAACCTAAATAGAAAATCATAGTTAAAAAAAATATGGAAAAAGAAAAATAACAAGAACATGAATCAACTAATAGAATCAACCAACAGAATAAAATCACAGTAATAACAAGTTAACTACAATAATTAAAAAAGAAAACTCAAGTAATAACAACATAAATTAGAGATGGATAGCACTCAAGATATAAGCAGAAAGACAGCAAATCAGAAATCTATGGGAATCTGCAGACTGTGTTTATAGAAATCGATAGCACTCAAGATATAAGCATAAACCTTCAAGCCTTGTCCCAATTGAAACTATTTGTGCTGACCTAACTTAGAATTTTAGGAACATGAAGCATAAATCAAAACACATGGAATTAGTTAACAGATAGAGTGAAGAGGAGGTACCTGTCACAAATTTGAACCTATTCCATCATAGATGCCATTCTTTGCTGATCAGCTTCTAGAAGTGATTCAAAACCAGCTAACATGCTCTTATCCATGATTCAACCAGGGATTTTGGAGAAGAAACTCAAACCCAAGGAACGAAATTGAAACCAGTTAACTAATAATAATATAGGATGAAACTAAAGACCAAAAAGAAATAGAAAGCAAATAAAACTTAACTAAAGATGAAGCAAACTTTTGTGTAGAAGATGAAGCCTACTAGTTCTTCTGGGAATTTGTGCAGCTTCCTCTGAATTCATGTTTTCTCTGATAAAATCAACAATGGAATCATCAATTTGGAATCAAAAGTGATCAGAAGCACTAATAAAAATTAAATAAGCACGAGTCACTAGAAGCACTAATAATATGCCTTATAATAAAAAATAATATGCATAATAAACTAAATTCACTAATGAAACCAGCAAGAGTGATCAGAAGCACTAATGAAACAGAAATAATAGAGTTGTTGTACAACAACAAAAAATATTCACTAACCCTTCGGCAAGCTTTAACTATATCTGACTCTGGGAATTGAGCACCACCTCGAATGTCCTATCACCATAAATAAAAGCAAATAACTCAGCCTCACTAAATGGAAGTAGAAAGAGGGAATTCGGATGCACAAAGTATACCTTGCTATAGTTCCGCTTCAGCAACATTTCCTTTGCCACCCCACACATGCCACAAAAATAGAGTAAATTTGACATGACCTGCATATGTTACCAAAATCATAAGAAAGAAGTAACATTTATTTTTACAAGACAACATAGTGTTTTAGGTATAGAAAAAGAACCTTGTTGCACAATCACTCAGTCCAAGATGGTTCTTTGCATAGAGGTGAAACAAGTATCAAACCAAGTACACGTTGTCTATACTTCATCTATTGTAAACAGTAAACACATAAAAACATTAGAAAAATTGAACGATCCATCATTGAAACTCTAATGTAATTTAAAAAGGGGAGAGGCTGCATAGCACCAACATAATAACTTACAGCAAATAAGGTAAGAATGTAAGCCCCGGCAGCTACTCCCATGCACATTACTGCACTAAGACTGCATACAAAAAGAATGTTGGGGTCAGATTGCCTTCTCAAAATGAACAACTACCAATATTCAAAGCCTAATGGAAATTGGTGTAAACTAATTTTCTTTATGTCATTAAATGGAAATCAATTACAGATTAAGCTTGAACTTACTCACCCAAAAAAGTTGAGAACCTCGGCTATTTGATCTGCTAGGTCGTCAACAGAAAGAATTGGATAATCTGGAACAATCTCAGGAGCTCCCAACTGCAACAACTCTTGAACAAAGTACAAGATGATAAGAAAGCAAGAACATAAAATATTATCAATGAAGGAATTTATAACAGTGAGGAGATATATACATCAAGTAACACTGCAAAACAATCAAACACAGCTTTAACATGATGAGCACAAAACAATCAAACACAGCTTAACATGATGGAAGCAGGAAATGAATGCTTAAATTACAAAAAGGTTGAAGAAACTGAGATCAAAGAACTTCAAAATCAAGAGGAGTAACATATTAAACCTTTTTTCTCAACCTTGTGCCTGCCATTCATGGCACTTTCCTGAAACAAAGATCACGAAAATATCAACAAGAGAATTTCAAGTCAGAGAAAATTGAGTAATCCAATGTCAATCATATAACACACGTTGAAGCACCGAAGCAAATCCTTGGCCTGTTCCGCATCATGATCCTCGGCCAGAGTAGTCCGTAAACCAACAACCCCTTAACCCAGCAGCCACAGTACCTGAAAACCTGAAAATAATTGGGAAATATCAAAACCAAAAACAAATTAAAAATAGAACATGATGCTTCTTAATTAAAAAACAAATAATCGCAGAACCTCCCCTAATCAGAACAATAATCAAAACCCCTAATCAGAAGTTCCAATCATCAAAATCCCTAATCAGAACAATAATTATTTACCTGAGTTTGAGCAGAGGTCAAAAAAGAGAAGAAGAAGAAGAAGACTAGCGGCAGAGAAGAAGAGGACGACTGGGGACAACACCGTCGTGACCGAGACAGGAAAATTAGTCATCGTTGAGGGTCAGAGAAGCGCCGTCGCACTTCGCGTTCGTTGTCACTGAGGGCCGTCAACTCATCATCACCGAGAGGCGAGAAGCAGCATAGCACCGTCGTGACTCTGAGGCTGGTGAGTGGTGACGAAAGCCATGACGGTGGCTGGTGAGAGACAAATAGAGGGTTGAGAGGGAAAGGGTGATGGCAAATGGTGAGAGGCGCGGCAGAGAGAGGGCTGAGATAGGAAATGTGGCGACACCATTCGTGAGCCGTGAGGGGGACTGAGGGTGCATGGCTGCGTCTTGTGGTGCTGAGAGAATAGGGTTGTGTGCAGACCCTAGAGTGTAGTATGTGATTTGGTGAAAAGGAAACAAAAAATTACTAAGTGTTTGTGAGTTGTGTTAAATTTTTTTGTACTAGATACATTAGGCATCACTTTTAAAATGCACCAAAAACTTAACAAATAGGCTACCCTCTAAAAGCGTCTCCTTTGATACGAAAAGTGAAACTATAGATATCAACCTACGGCTACGCTTTATAAGTGATTTCTATAATACCTAAGGCTACACTTTTTAAATGATGCCACAATTGTGTATCCTTTTCTCTTATAAAAAGGCAACACGGAGAATAGCGTAGCATATTTATAGAATAGGCTACGCTTTTCAAATGTAGCTTAAAAAAAGTGTGGCTGAATGGGTATTTTTCTTGTAGTCTACATCTACCCCAGGAGTCTGAATACCAAACCAGGAGCAAGTGGAATCACTCCACTGCATCTACCCAGGCAGGTATATCTCACCACATCCTGGAGCAAGTGGATCAATGCCACTGCATCTACCCAGGCAGGTATATCTCATCACATCCCAGAGCAAGTGGATCAATGCCACAACCCTTGTGTCCACCTGGGGAGCCTCTATACTAACCAACCTGGAGCAAGTGGGGCGCAACCAGAACCATTGCATCTACCCAGGAGGTACGTTCTCATATGCCCAGGAGGAACCAAGGAGGATATTCTAACCTCCCACCATCTCGCTGGGTGTGATTTTACAATACCAGGAAGAATAAGGAAGGGGATCCTCACCTTCCTTCATCTCTCTGGGGTTGCACTTTCGAGAAAGAGAGCCCAAGATAAAGCAATCATTCAAAGCCATATTTTCACTTCTAGCCATAAATCAAAATTTATCATAGCCATCCGGCTCATAACATAACCCATAACGAGCTAATAATCATTATTAAATACAACCCTTTGGCTCACGGCATACACCACACTTCCATCATCACCCTCAGTAACTCATACAATCATCATTACTCATCATTCATCATTGATTCTCACTTTACTTCCTCCACAAGTTACCACATGTCCTAGCTTCTTTTCATTACTAGGCATACTATAAGGCTTTAAGACTTAAAGGGTGAGAATAAAGGCTTAAAAGTCTAAAATTCGGCTTTAAAAACTCAAAATCAACTTTTACTGGAAACAGGGTCACGCGTGCGCGTCGCCCACACGTGCGCGTGGAAGTAAGAAAAACAAAGTGATGAGTGTGCGTCGCCCATGCGCACACGTGGATGGTAGAAAAGTAAGGTGAGGCGTGCGCTTCAGCCACGCATACGTGTGGGTGCGTTTTGTGCTCCTCGCACAAAACCAGCACAATTCCAACGCAAATCTCTGGATTTTCTATGGGGCATTTGCATCAGTGCAGCGACGCATATGCGTCGACCAGGTGCACACATGAGAGAGTAAAAATCGTGAGTGACGCATGTGCGTTGGCTATGCGTGCGCTTGATGCGCATAAACGTGTTATGCTACGATTTAGGAAATTGCACGATCGGCAAAATTCCTTCCGGCAAGTGCACCGGTTATCGTCGTCAAGTAAAAACTCACAATAGAGTGAGGTCGAATCCCACAAGGATTGGTTGAGTGAGCAATTCGGATTAGAAGTGTGTTCTAGTTGAGCGGAATCAAGATTTGAGATGAGAATTGCGGAATGTAAAATTGGCGGGAAAGGTAAATGACAAGAAAATTAAATGGCTGAATCTTAAATTGCATGAATTAAAGAGCAAAATGTAAATTGCTGAAATTAAAAGGGAATGGGGATGATTGCAAGAATTGAATTGCAGAATGTAAAGAGAAAGTGGAAATCAGAAATGGGGAATTCATTGGGTTTAGGAGATATTGAAATCTCCGAATCAAAACATGTAAATCTCTTCCTCAACCAATGCATTCATTGAATTTTGCTTGGCAATCTTATATGATTGGATCCCAATTCCTTGGCTCACCAATGCTCTCTAAAAACAAACAAATTCCCAATCCCTTGGTTTAAATGTTCATAAGAAGAGATGATGCTTGATCACTGATTATACCACACAATTTCATGAACCACAATTTGGTAGGATTACATGTCACAATATCCATCCAAACCCCAATCCAATCCACTGTGAGAAAGCTTCTCTAGCATGAATCCTCCATTCCTTTCCCAAGGCTCCGAAGGATTCCAAGTATGAGTAGTCTCTTTCCCAAGACAACTACTCAATGGAATTAAATCGAGAAGCTTTCTAACAAAATTCAAGAGAAAAGATTGAAGAAGAAGATAAACTATTATTGATTCATTGAATTACAATAGAGCTCCCTAACCCAATGAAAGGGGGTTTAGTGAATCATAGCTCTGAATTCAATTACAAAGAAAAAGAAACTAGCTAAAAATGAATGTAAAAGTCCCTTCTAACTTAACTTCTATCCTATTTATACACTTTCTATATTGAGCTTCAGTTGTGCTTCTTGGGCTTTGAGGCCTCTCCTTGCTTTCCTTTTGTCTTGGGTTTATGATCCATAATCTTGATGAGGTTGTTGATCCAAATCCTGTAACATTTATTGAGCCAACTTAGTGATAATCAAATAATGGCACATGACTCAATAAATGAGATTTCAAACTCATCAATCCCTCAGGCCCAATCCCATAAACCATGATATTCAATTGGGTTTCATACCAAAGTAAGTTTAAGTTAATAATTGTGCTCAAAGACTAACTTAAATCACAATATTTTTGGCCCAGAAACCTTTTTTCAAGAGTGGCGTTTAAGTTGTAGTTTAAGCTTAAACTGCAACTTAAACGCCAGACACTTCCAGTGATGCCATTTGTAGAAGCACGTTTAAGCTTCAGTTAAGGTTAAACTGAAGCTTAAACGTGGAAATGGAAGAAGGTAGCCCTGGAGAGTCATGTAGTCGAACACGTTTAAGCTTCAGTTTAAGGTTAAACTGAAGCTTAAACGTGGAGATAGGAAGGGCAGCCCTGGAGGTCGAACACGTTTAACCTCCAGTTTGAGGTCAAACTGGAGGTTAAACGTGGAAGCTTGGAATGGTGGCCCTGGAGGTGTCGAACACGTTTAACCTCCAGTTTGGGGTCAAACTGGAGGTTAAACGTGGAGATGGAGAGAGCAACCCTGGAGTGAAAAAACTATCGAACACGTTTAAGCTCCAGTTTGAGTCAAACTGGAGCTTAAACGTGGAATGGCCCCTGGTACTCTTCCTGGTTCTGGCGTTTAACCTCCAGTTTGAGGTCAAACTGGAGGTTAAACGTGGAACTCCTCCCTGGGTGGCATACTCATTCTGGCGTTTAACCTCCAGTTTGAGGTCAAACTGGAGGTTAAACGTGGAATGCTCCTTAAGTGAGGCTTTTCATTCTGGCGTTTAACCTCCAGTTTGAGGTCAAACTGGAGGTTAAACTTCAATCCCAGCATTTCTTATCCTTCATGATTTTGGCGTTTAAGCTCCAGTTTAGGCTTAAACTGGAACTTAAACTCCACATGTGATATTCAAGCTTCCTTTATTGATTTTGTTGCTTCCTTGCTTAGCCTCTTCTTCCCTGAAATCATCCAAACAATTGCATCAAAGTCTTGCAAAATTTCATGAGAAATCTTTCATTCATAGCATTTAAGTAATATAACTAAAACTCATGGAATTTGCATCGAAATCATATTGTTTGGATGGTTCATTACTTTGTTCTTCATTTAACCATTTTTGGTTACTTTAAGCTCAAGAAAATGCATAAAACAACTAAAACTAACAGAAAAATGCTAGTGAAACTAGCCTATGATGCCTTGGCATCACAACACCAAACTTAATACTTGCTTGTCCCTAAGCAAGTCCTGAGTTATTTGAGAAGACAGTATGAACAGAAAGTAATTACATTGGCTATATTAGCAAGCATTTGAAGTTCATCAGAAGGGTTCTATGCAGAAAGTTGCAGCATCACTTTTTCATACTTATCAGGTAGGATTATCACTTTTTCATTGCATCCATCAAAAATTGCTATGGCCTCCTGTTATTCTTATGTCTTTGGCACTTTTCTTTTGTTTTTTTCTTTTCTTTTTCTTAGAGCTTCTTTTGCTCCTTGTTTGCTTAGTGTCATGTGTTGCACAAGCCTTTGGCCTTTTCTTTTTCTTATCAGTGCACTACACATATCCACTTTAGGCATTTTAGTTCACATTCCTTCTTGAGACATTGGTGCCCAGCACCTCTTTGTGTGACTAAATGTTTTGTATTGAGGTTGCTCTTGATAATGGACTTTTGGTTGATAATCCCGGGTTAGTTAACCCAAGTTACCAAGTGTTGAAACACTCCTCAGAACCTAGTCATCCAAGCATATCCTTAATACATAAACACCACAGGCATTTGTCTCAGAAGTTCAAACCATTGGTGCCTAGCTTATTTTCTCAATTTTTTTGCTTTTTGGTTGCCTTTTTCCGTGGCTTTTTCTTTTCCTTTTTCTTTCTTTTTCATGGCCAAAGACATTTATTCATCAAGATCCATAGACAATTTTTACTTCTACATAAAAAATGATAATTCTACACTCTAATTTTAGTGATGTGACTAAACAATCAAGCATGCATACCACCACTTAATTCTACTTGATTTGTCACTAATTTAGCCAAGTTACTTTTGTTCAAGCTTTTCTTTTATTTTTGGAAACAGAACAAGCATGGCAGGCACTTGTTTAAGAAGGTGAAGTTATATCCAAACATCTAAGCATTCACTTTATTCAAAGCAATTAACAAACACACATACTAAAAAAAACGACTCATAAAAAAAAAAGACTCCACCTAACACTTAAATGACTTATGATGAAAACACGTTCATAAAGACAATTCACCAATTATCATTTGATTATTAAGGAACGAGACCACCTCTTATTTATTGCTTGGTTCTTCTTAATTCTTGGGATCCTGCTTCTTCTTGCTTCCTGCCTCTTTTTGACCACTTGTGCTTCCTTTGTCTTTTCTTATGAGCTTTTTCCAGAATCCAGCCTTTTTCATCGTTTCTTCCACTCCTTTTTCAAGGATCATTGCCTTGTTTATTTCTCCTTCTTTCCTCCCTTTGAAATACTCATCATAAGCTGGGAATGCTGGGTCCATCTTGTGTAGATGTTCCCCTATGTAGATAAGCTTGATTTGCGAACTGATGTTGTAGTCAGCTTGGACTGAGTATCTTGCATTCTGTAAAGTAGTGGCTTCCTTGATTGCCAAGACATTGGCATCTTGGTGTTGGCATATGTGGCTGAAGGATTCCTGTAAGTGTAGATTTTGTTCCCTTTGCAGATCAAAGAATCTTGATTCAAAGTTCCTTTGCATATCCATCATTTTTAGATGAAAGTCTTCTTGTCTTTCCTGAGACCTCATGTATTGTTGAGACATTCCTTCCATGATTTCCTGCATTCTGCTCATATCCATGGGGTCTCTGGGAATTCGTTGTCTTCTTTCAGGAGTTGCTTGCTCTTCTTGCTCTTCTTCTCTGTCTTCTCCTTCCTGTCTTGCTTGTTCTGCTTCTTGCTCGGCTTCCACTTGTTGCCCTTCTTCATTTCTTCTTCTTGTATGTCTTGGAGGAGTTGGGCCAAGAGTCATTCTGTGTGCAGTTATGGCCAGCCCAGGATATAGCCAATTAGGTCTTTCATCCTCAAGTGGTACTTGGGCATCGATGCATAGTCTAATGATGGTGCTAGGGAAATGAAGCCAGGATTCAGGGTCACTTTTCTCACTAAACTCTTGTATCTGTTCAGCAATGAGTTTATGAACTTTGATCTCTCCTCCAACCATAATGCAATGTAGCAAGATGGCTCTTTTAGGGACTATTTCTGAAGAGTTTGCAGTGGGTAGGATGGATCTCCTAACTATTGCATACCACCCTTTAGCTTCAGGTGTTAGGTCTCCTCTTCTCAAGACTCTTGGAGCCCCTCTTGTTTTTCTCACCCATTCAGCTCTGATGGCACAAAGGTCTTCAGCAATAGTTGTATAGTCAGGTTCTCCTCTCATCCTTTCTTCATAACTTGCTTGGCTGAAATGTATGTTTTTCAGGCCAAGAGTTTTCATGATTGCTTTGGGACTGAAGTCAACTTCCACCCCTCTCACATAGCTTTTGTATGTGGGGTTCTTGGTTTGATCCTCCCTTACTGCATTTGCATAAAACTCCTTCACCAAGTTGATGTTGATTCTAGTGATTGGCTTAGTTAGGAGCTCCCACTTCCTCTTTTTGATCTTTTCCCAAACACCTGGGAACTCATCCTTTTCAAGTTCAAAGGGGACCTCAGCTAGTACCGTTTTAGGTCTCATCCATTCGGCTTGAATCTCATGGAACACTGATCTGTATCTCCATGCATCGAATCCCCTGTTTTCCTCCATTGGCTGCTTGTCTTTTCTTCTTTTGTGGCTAGATGAAGCTGCCATTTTGGTAAGTGACAACTAAAGTTGACAAGGTGAAGCAAGAAGTGTTGTTGGAGGTGTGGTGAGATTGTTTTCGGCAAGAGATGGTTATGCTATGATGAAGGAAAAAGTGTATGAAGGAGGATTGATGGTGTGGGACTCGTTCCCCAAGTGGTTCTTTATAGTGCCCATGAGTGAAAAATGAACGGCTAGGGTGGTTTGTGAAGGGTGGCTTGATGGTAAATATATGAATTGTAGATAAGGACGATTGGCTTTTCATTTTCTTGGAAGTATTCTGGATGCATTAGGTTGTACATGTAGCTTTCTTTTCTTGCAGAACTTCCTTTTCCCATGTGTTAGTTTCAAAGATTTATGAATTTTCTTTTTGACCAAGCACGTACCTCCCTTTGTCTTTTTCCTCCATTTTTGTCTTTTCTTTTGTACCTGCACAAACAAACAAATTTGCTATCATTTTTCGGTCCATGTGAATTATGAATAGTATTTGCACATGTAAATCAATGCTTGTCTTTATGAGCTTATAGCCGTGACTTCTACATGTATGCACACTTATTATTTGGACACCAAACTTAGTTTTTGGTTAAGTCTCCTGATGACATGAAATCCATATTGGTTGTCCTTAATGAGTGTGCATATTTCTAATAAATCATAGTCACCTTGGCTCCTTGATTCTAAACAAAGTGACTACCCTAAGTAATTGAAACTAAAGCATTAAAACATGTGAATGGTATACTTGTCATGAATTTTGAAATCCAGAGGAACTTCTTGCTTTTCATAAACTGTGTTCAAAAAGAACACCAAACTTAATGTTTGGTTGTGCACCTTGAATGAAAGATGGAATTCAATTTGAGTAAGATTTGGGAGTGCCATCAGGCACACCAAACTTAGAGACCAATTGTAATTTACATGCACGGTTTAGTGCACTTAATCAATAGTTGTCCTGAGGATTCAAGTTCATGCATAAGAAACCATGCTTTATTAGATGTAAAGCAAAGCACTAAAGATTAAGGATACTAAAAAAAATGGGTTGCCTCCCATGAAGCGCTTCTTTAACGTCACTAGCTTGACGGTTGTCCCTTGTTAGGGTGGATTGTAGTGCTTGACGTCCTCTCCTCTCACTATGAAAACGTCCCCTCTTGATTCATTCATGACCTCTAAATGTTCCATAGAAAGAACTTTCTTGATTGTGAACACTTGAGGGAGCTGGGAAGGAATGGTCTGGAGGCCAGGTGGGATTGGCAGATAATGACTTGAGATCACTTTATCTCCCGGAGAAAAACCTTCAGTGGGAATTTTCTTGTTTCTCCATCCTCTTGGAAATCTCCCTATCACTCTTCCCTTTCTCTTGAGGATTTCTTCATTGACCTTTATGTCAGGAGGATCCTTCTGATCTGTTTCCACTGATTCTTGTGGCTCTAACTCTTGCAACTCTTGTTTGCCTTCCAATGACTGTTTTAGAGTCTCAGCTGCTGGATTACTTTCCCCCAAACACGGATGGCTACTATCATCTTTAGGCTTTTCAGATTCTGGTTCAGGCTCAGATGCAGGTTTGAAGACTTTGAAAATGAGCTGTTCATCATGTATTCTCAGAATTAGTTCTCCTTGTTCTACATCTATGAGCGCTCTAGTAGTGGCTAGAAATGGTCTGCCCAGAATGATAGGGTGTAAATAGCTTTCCTCCATGTCCACAATGACAAAGTCTGTGGGGAAATAATAATCTCCTACTTTCACCAGCACATTTTCAACTACCCCTTCAGCTTGCTTCTGAGTTTTGTCAGCCAGTTGTATGATTACATCAGTGGATCTCACCTCGTTCAGTTGTAGCCTCTTCATAAGAGTTAGAGGCATCACATTTATGCTAGCTCCTAGATCACAGAATCCTCTGTCAATTTTTGTTTCCCCTATGATGCAAGGGATATGAAAACTTCCTGGGTCCGTTTTCTTAGAGAGTGTGTCCTTCTTGATGAGAGCACTGCATTCTTTGTTCATTGTTACCGTTTGTCCTCCCTTCAAAACTCTTTTCTTGCTTAACAATTCCTTTAAATACTTGATGTGTGTGGGCATTTGATGAAGAATCTCAAGAAAGGGAATATTGACATGCAGAGAATTAAATGTCTCTAGAAACCTTGAATAGGTTTTCCTTTTTTTCACCTCCTCCTAACCTCTCAGGAAATGGTGCTTTTGGTTGGTATACTTCCATCATGCCTTTTTGCAGATCCTTGGCTTGCTCAGTTCCACTTTCCTGCTTAACTTCTTCCACATCTTCTTTCAAGATTTCTGGTTCCTGCTGTGAGGACCTGATTCCTTCTTCTTCTGAGACTTCCTTCAATATGGTGATGGCCTTGCACTCTTCCCATCTTACTCTCTTTTGTTCCCCCTTAGGATTCTTTTCTGTGTCACTAGGGAACACTGCAGTTGATTTGGGTGCCTGTTGAGATAGCTCTCCTACTTGAGATTCCAACCTTTTGAGTTTTTCACCATGGTTTCTTAAGGTAGTTCTCACATCATCCCTGAAGCTCTTCAATTCAATTATGTCTTGGCTCATGGTTGCCATCATTCCTTCCATCCGGTTTAATTGATCTTGAAATTGTTGGTTCGGATTAGGTTGGGTATGTTGATTATTTTGGCCATGATATGATGATTGGGGGTAAGTGTTTTGTGTGGCTTGGTATGATCTTTGGTTGGAGTTTTGGTATGTGGAATTGTTTTGTTGGTTGTGGTTGTAAGGTTTGTGGTTTTGTGGTTGGGTTTGTTGGTTTCCCCACCCAAAGTTTGGGTGGTTTCTCCAGCCTGGGTTGTAAGTGTTGGAGTGTGGATCATATGATTGCCTTTGTTGGTTTCCCACATAGTTAACCTCATCCCAATCACCTCCTTCAATGCCTACTTCCTCTTGATCTTGTGTGTGTATTGCAGCCACTTGCTTTGTTTCTAATTGCCTGGTAAGCTCTGCTAGTTGCTTGGCAAACACCTTGTTTTGGGCTAGAATTGTATCGACATGGTTCAGCTCCATGACTCCCTTAGTGTTGTGCCTTTCTGATGCATAGTAGTACTCATTCTCAGCCACTGTCTCGATCACTTCAATGGCTTCTTCCACGGTCTTTTTCTTGTTCAATGAACCTCCTGATGAATGGTCTACAGCCTTCCTTGATTCATAAGAGAGCCCATCATAGAAGATGTGCAATTGCACCCAATCATGGAACATGTTTGGTGGGCATTTCCTTGTCAAGTCCTTGAATCTCTCCCATGCCTCGTAGAGAGTTTCACCATCTTGTTGTCTAAAAGTCTGGACCTCAGATCGAAGCCTATTGACCTTTTGTGGAGGGTAGAAATGTGCCAGAAACTTGCCTTCCACCTCATCCCATGTGGTTAGACTCCCCCTTGGGAATGATTCCAGCCACTTAGCTGCCTTGTCCCTAAGTGAAAATGGGAACAAGAGCAGTTTATAGGCATCTTCCTGGACTCCATTGGACTTCACAGTGTCACAAATTCTCAGGAATTTTGTGAGATGTTGGTTTGGGTCTTCATTAGCACTTCCTCCAAAGGAACAATGATTTTCCACCAATGATATTAACTGTGGCTTGAGCTCAAAATTGTTGGCCTGAATGGGTGGTTTCTGGATGCTACTACCACAATTCCCAGAGGTTGGGTTTATGTATGAACTAAGAACCCTCCTCTCAGGAATGGCATTGTTTCCATCAGCTCTCTCATGGTTGTGAACTTCTCTATCCATGTTGAGATCTAGAGCTTCCTCAAAATTGTCCTCAGATTCTCCTTCAGATTCCTCTTCTCCCACTACTCTCTTCCCTCTTGCTTCCCTTCTAAGTCTATGAAGGGTCCTTTCCGGTTCGGTATATGGAGGAGTTGATGTCTCTCCTCTCCTACCTGTCATACAAGAACACAGCTCAAACACAAACAGGTAAAATACTCTTGGTTAATGGAAGAGTATGGTCAGCTCAATTGAGGAATTAATTCAAACAGTTAGTGAGTCAGTGAGTTAGTTGCATGAATTTAAAGGCATAAAGAAGGAAAGCATGTAACCAAGTGCAGAAATTAAAATTCAACAAGTATTTAGAACAGAATTAACAAAGCAAGAGAAAATTGCTCAATCTAGTTAGCTTCCAATTTGAGAATTGTCAATCGAAAACCAATCCCCGGCAACGGCGCCATAAACTTGATGCGCATAAACGTGTTATGCTACGATTTAGGAAATTGCACGATCGGCAAAATTCCTTCCGGCAAGTGCACCGGTTATCGTCGTCAAGTAAAAACTCACAATAGAGTGAGGTCGAATCCCACAAGGATTGGTTGAGTGAGCAATTCGGATTAGAAGTGTGTTCTAGTTGAGCGGAATCAAGATTTGAGATGAGAATTGCGGAATGTAAAATTGGCGGGAAAGGTAAATGACAAGAAAATTAAATGGCTGAATCTTAAATTGCATGAATTAAAGAGCAAAATGTAAATTGCTGAAATTAAAAGGGAATGGGGATGATTGCAAGAATTGAATTGCAGAATGTAAAGAGAAAGTGGAAATCAGAAATGGGGAATTCATTGGGTTTAGGAGATATTGAAATCTCCGAATCAAAACATGTAAATCTCTTCCTCAACCAATGCATTCATTGAATTTTGCTTGGCAATCTTATATGATTGGATCCCAATTCCTTGGCTCACCAATGCTCTCTAAAAACAAACAAATTCCCAATCCCTTGGTTTAAATGTTCATAAGAAGAGATGATGCTTGATCACTGATTATACCACACAATTTCATGAACCACAATTTGGTAGGATTACATGTCACAATATCCATCCAAACCCCAATCCAATCCACTGTGAGAAAGCTTCTCTAGCATGAATCCTCCATTCCTTTCCCAAGGCTCCGAAGGATTCCAAGTATGAGTAGTCTCTTTCCCAAGACAACTACTCAATGGAATTAAATCGAGAAGCTTTCTAACAAAATTCAAGAGAAAAGATTGAAGAAGAAGATAAACTATTATTGATTCATTGAATTACAATAGAGCTCCCTAACCCAATGAAAGGGGGTTTAGTGAATCATAGCTCTGAATTCAATTACAAAGAAAAAGAAACTAGCTAAAAATGAATGTAAAAGTCCCTTCTAACTTAACTTCTATCCTATTTATACACTTTCTATATTGAGCTTCAGTTGTGCTTCTTGGGCTTTGAGGCCTCTCCTTGCTTTCCTTTTGTCTTGGGTTTATGATCCATAATCTTGATGAGGTTGTTGATCCAAATCCTGTAACATTTATTGAGCCAACTTAGTGATAATCAAATAATGGCACATGACTCAATAAATGAGATTTCAAACTCATCAATCCCTCAGGCCCAATCCCATAAACCATGATATTCAATTGGGTTTCATACCAAAGTAAGTTTAAGTTAATAATTGTGCTCAAAGACTAACTTAAATCACAATATTTTTGGCCCAGAAACCTTTTTTCAAGAGTGGCGTTTAAGTTGTAGTTTAAGCTTAAACTGCAACTTAAACGCCAGACACTTCCAGTGATGCCATTTGTAGAAGCACGTTTAAGCTTCAGTTAAGGTTAAACTGAAGCTTAAACGTGGAAATGGAAGAAGGTAGCCCTGGAGAGTCATGTAGTCGAACACGTTTAAGCTTCAGTTTAAGGTTAAACTGAAGCTTAAACGTGGAGATAGGAAGGGCAGCCCTGGAGGTCGAACACGTTTAACCTCCAGTTTGAGGTCAAACTGGAGGTTAAACGTGGAAGCTTGGAATGGTGGCCCTGGAGGTGTCGAACACGTTTAACCTCCAGTTTGGGGTCAAACTGGAGGTTAAACGTGGAGATGGAGAGAGCAACCCTGGAGTGAAAAAACTATCGAACACGTTTAAGCTCCAGTTTGAGTCAAACTGGAGCTTAAACGTGGAATGGCCCCTGGTACTCTTCCTGGTTCTGGCGTTTAACCTCCAGTTTGAGGTCAAACTGGAGGTTAAACGTGGAACTCCTCCTGGGTGGCATACTCATTCTGGCGTTTAACCTCCAGTTTGAGGTCAAACTGGAGGTTAAACGTGGAATGCTCCTTAAGTGAGGCTTTTCATTCTGGCGTTTAACCTCCAGTTTGAGGTCAAACTGGAGGTTAAACTTCAATCCCAGCATTTCTTATCCTTCATGATTTTGGCGTTTAAGCTCCAGTTTAGGCTTAAACTGGAACTTAAACTCCACATGTGATATTCAAGCTTCCTTTATTGATTTTGTTGCTTCCTTGCTTAGCCTCTTCTTCCCTGAAATCATCCAAACAATTGCATCAAAGTCTTGCAAAATTTCATGAGAAATCTTTCATTCATAGCATTTAAGTAATATAACTAAAACTCATGGAATTTGCATCGAAATCATATTGTTTGGATGGTTCATTACTTTGTTCTTCATTTAACCATTTTTGGTTACTTTAAGCTCAAGAAAATGCATAAAACAACTAAAACTAACAGAAAAATGCTAGTGAAACTAGCCTATGATGCCTTGGCATCAGCGCTCCGGGGTACGTTTTACCAAAAATTTTACTAAATTAAAAAGCTGTAGAAGTTACATTTTTAAACCCCAAATTTCCAACACACATAACTTCTTCTACAAAATTCCTTTTTTAACCATTTCCAAACCGTTGGAAAGATCGTTGAATAAACTTTCATAAAAATTCGATTTAGAAGAATTCCTAAGTTCGAGGACCGAGTTACGGACCGCCGAAGTTGGTCAAAAATAAGTTTTGACCCAAAAAAGGAAATTACCAATTTTTCCAATGTTCACAAGCCAAATTCATTTCCACTCATCCAAATGGCCACAACCCAACCACATTCATATAATTACACTCAACCAAAATCAAACGTACCTCATCTACACAGTTTCACCCAAAACTATCAAATTCCACACCTCACTTCCTCAAACCTTATTATTTAATAACCAAACCAATTATTCACACATTCAATTTCTAAAATCCATCCAATCTCTTATATCATCACACAATAGACACATCAACTTACCTTCCTTACCTCTTTCCGGCCTCTAGCCCAAGATTCACAGCCTCCACCCCAAATTTACAATTTAAATGCATATTCCACAAACCAATATTCATTATCCAATTCATCAAATCCTCAACACACCAAACATACAAATTCACACAATTCTCAATCCAATCATTAATTTACATTACATATCAATTATGCATATTAGTACCAACCATTCACACAATCCAAAGTTAATCCTAGGGGCATCTAGCCTAGGAATTCTCATCACACCACACGGTACTTAAATGAAACTTAAATCGTACCTCTTGTAGCCAAAATACTTGAGCTTCTTCTTATAAGTCTCTACCAACCCTTAGCTCCAAGCCTCACCAAAGCTCCACAAGCAATACCAACCTCCCAATTGTGCACCAAAATCACCAAATACACTAACATAACCAATTTTCACACTTATAATCAACCTAGGGTTCATGAAATTGATAAATCACAAGGGTTTGAGTACTTCTTACCTCAGTCTCTATGAAATAGGGATAGAACCTACTTAGAATCCATGTTAGAGTATCCCTAAACAACCAAAATTACAAGATTTTAACAGTAACTACCTAAAAACACGTAACAGTAGGGAATTTCGAAAACTAGGCAGAGATGAATAGAATACTCACTACAAAACTCAGATAGAATTGAAGAGGATGAGAAGAGCGATGCGTGGCTACAAACGGCTCGTCAATCGGAGTTTCGGAGAGAAAGTTATGATGATTTGAAGTTTGATGAAGTTGGGATTTTCTCTCTTCTTCCTCTCTTCTCCATTTCAGCGCCCCTACCCTCTTTCTTCAAGGTTAATGAGCTGAAATGCTCATAACTAATGTTTATATATGTTGGGTCTTGGGCCCACTTTGGTCCGGTTCACTTGGTTTATTCCGTTGGCCCAATTTTGGGCCAAAACCTCTAAGATTAGAGTTTTAAATCGTATTTTAAATATTTCTACCTTTCCTAATTTTAAATCCTAATTTCTTAACCTTATTTACATATAATTAACTTTCTCAGCCACAGTACCAGACAGATGGCAGCCGGTACTGCCGGTCAAATTTTCAATGCGCATTTTTATCCAGAAAACTATGTTTTCCGACTCAGAAAAATTCACTGAATCCAAATATCATATTTAAATTATCAAATTCAGAATGCTAAATTTTCTAACCATATTTTCTCCTATTTAATTTATTATTTAATTAATTACGGTTTGACCAGATTTTATAAATAACAAATAAATTGTCTGATACATTTTTTTATACAAAGAGGATAATAAAAATCTACATACCAAATGTAAATGTCCAAATTCGAATTGATATTCCAGTTGAACAAATGGCTATTGAAACAAGCACACGCTAGAAGCGCAGTAGACCAACTAGTTCCAAAAATAAAAATCTTCGAAAAAGAAAATAGGCATTTAATATTATCGGGGCAAATGATACTCTTGCTGAAAAAGATAAAGACATAGAAAGGATACCAGCAATTGTCCAAAATTTTGATATAATTTTGAATCAGAAGGCGTTTAAGTACCTGAAAATTCAAAAAATTGTGAAAATGATGAGATCTTGATAAATTATATTTTTACAAGAAACAAATAAATTCAAATAAGATAATTGTTAATGGAATATTTATGTATAATGAGGCATTACACATCATGCATAAAAGTAAAGATCTTGTGCCAAGAACAATTGAAGAATATCAACAAAGAAATAATTGGTCAAAATGAGAAGAAGCTATGAAGGTTGAGTAAGACTCATGTGCAAAATGTGAAGTCTTTAGACCTATAGTCTGTATACCAGAAGTTGTAAAACCTAATGAATACAAATGGGTATTTGTGAAAAAATAAAAAGAGAAAAATAAAGTTGTATGCTACAAAGATCGACTTATAGCACAAGGTTTTCATAAAGATTCCGTATAAATTATGAAGAAACCTTTTTTCCTATAATAACAGATGCAATAACATTATGTTATTTGATTAGTTTATTCGCATATCATAAGCTACATATGCATCTAATAGATGTGGTGACAATTTATTATATGGATCATTAGATCATAATATCTATATGAAAATTCCTAAAGAACTAAAGATATCTAAGCCATCTAATGAATATTCACAAGGGTTATATTTAGTCAAATTGCAAATATCTTTATATGGTCTAAAATAATCTATACGGATGTGGTATAGTCGTCTTACTGAGTATTTGACCAAAAAGGAATTCAAAAATGATGATATATGTCGATGTATTTTCGTAAAAAAATCCATATCTGAATTCATTATAATTGCTATGTACGTTAATTATTTGAATTCATTGGGACCTTTGAAGAGATTCCAACAATTACAAAAGCTCTAAAAGAATAGTTTAAGATGAAAGATCTTGAAATGACTAAATTTTTTTCGATCTATAAATCGAACATACAAATAATGGAATCTTTATTCATCAAACACCTCATACAGAAAAGATCTTGAAGAAATTTATATAGATAAGTCACATATATTAAGTACTCTAATGATCGTAAGGTCTTTGGATGTGAAAAATGATCAATTCCGTCCTAAAGAAGAAAATGAAGATATTCTTAGTCCTGAGGTACCATATCTTAGTGCTATTAGAGCATTAATATATCTTGCTAATAATATACGACCTAACATATTATTTTCTGTGAATTTACTAGCAAAGTATAATTCTTCTCTGACATAAAAGACATTGGAATGGAATCAGACAAATTTTTTAATACCTTTATGAAACAGTTGATATGGGACTATTTTATCCATATAAATTCAAGTCACAATTAATTAGCTATACAAATGTAGGATATTTGTCTGATCCGTATAAAAGAAGATCTCAAATAGGATACTTGTTTATATATGGTTATACAACTATATCATAGAGGTCCACAAAACAAATGATAGTAATAACATCCTTTAATCATGCTGAAATACCAGCGACATATGAAGCAAGTCGCAAGTATTTTTGCCTCAAGGGTTTGATTCAATATATTTTATGATCATACGGATAGACTGATCAGAAAATAGCTCCAACTATTTTGTTTGAAGATAATACAGCATGCATTGCTCAACTTAAGGGTGGATATATATAAAATGATATGACAAAGCACATTTTCCAAAATTCTTCTTCACTAATGACCTTCAAAATCAAGGAACAATTGATGTCCAATAGATCCGCTCAAGTAATAATCTGGTAGATTTATTTATAAGTCATTTCTAAGATTCGCTTTTGAAAAAGCAGTACATCAAATTAGGATGTGCCAACTTTGAGATATTAAATAATATTGACAAGAGGGAGAGACTGTACTCTTTTTTCTTTAGTCAGATTTTTATCACTATTGAATTTTTCTTGACAATATTTTCTAACGAGGTAGTTGATGAGCGGATAATTTATGCACTTTTTGACATTATTTTTACATAGTTTTTAGTATGATCTAGTTAGTTTTTAGTATATTTTTATTAGTTTTTAATAAAAAATCACATTTCTAGACTTTACTATGAGTTTGTGTGTTTTTCTATGATTTCAGGTATTTTCTGGCTGAAATTGAGGGACTTGAGCAAAAATCAGATTCAGAGGCTGAAGAAGGACTGCAGATGCTGCTGGATTCTGACCTCCCTGCACTCAAAGTGGATTTTCTGGAGCTACAGAACTCCAAATGGCGTGCTCTTAATTGCGTTGGAAAGTATACATCCAGGGCTTTCCAGCAATATATAATAGTCCATACTTTGCTCGAGTTTTGACGACGCAAACTGGCGTTCAACGCCAGTTCCATGTTGCATTCTGGAGTTAAACGCCAGAAACAGGTTGCAAAGTGGAGTTAAACGCCAAAAACAGGTTGCAAATTGGCGTTCAACTCCAAGAGAAGCCTCTACACGTGTAAAACTCAATGCTCAGCCCAAGCACACACCAAGTGGGCCCCAGAAGTGGATTTCTGCATCATTTACTCATTTCTGTAAACCTTAGTAACTAGTCTGATATAAATAGGACCTTTTACTATTGTATTAGACAATCTTTTGATCAGTTTTATGATATCTTAGACCTTTATGGGGGCTGGCCACTCGGCCATACCTAGACCTTGTTCTTATGTATTTTCAACGGTAGAGTTTCTACACACCATAGATTAAGGTGTGGAGCTCTGCTGTTCCTCATGAATTAATACAAAGTACTATTATTTTTCTATTCAATTCAAGCTTATTCCGATTCTAAGATATTCATTCACACTTTAATATGAATGTGATGATCATGACAGTCATCATCATTCCCAACCTATGAACACGTGCCTGACAACCACTTCCGTTCTACCTTAGATTGAATGAATATCTCTGGGATTCCTTAATCAGAGTCTTCGTGGTATAAGTTAGAATCCATGGACGGCCATTCTTGAGATCTGGAAAGTCTAAACCTTGTCTGTGGTATTCCAAGTAGGATCTGGGAAGGGATGGCTACGACGAGCTTCAAACTCGCGAGTGCTGGGCGTAGTGACAGACGCAAAAGGATCAATGGATCCTATTCCAGTATGATCGAGAACCGACAGATGATTAGCCATGCAGTGACAGTGCATTGGAGCATTTTTACTAAGAGGACAGGATGTAGCCATTGACAACGGTGACGCCTAACATATAGCTTGCCATAGAAAGGAGTATGAATGATTGGATGAAAACAATAGGAAAGCAGAGGTTCAGGAGGAACAAGCATCTTCATACGCTTATCTGAAACTCTCACCAATGAATTACATAAGTATCTCTATCTTTTATTTATATTTTAATTATATTTTAATTATCTTTTAATTATTAAATCTCCATAATCAATTGAATCTGCCTGACTGAGATTTACAAGGTGACCATAGCTTGCTTCAAGCCGACAATCTCCGTGGGATCGACCCTTACTCACGTAAGGTTTATTACTTGGACGACCCAGTGCACTTGCTGGTTAGTTGTGCGAAGTTGTGACAAAGAACTAAGATTATGAACGTGCGTATTATGTTTTTAGCGCCGTTACCAAGGAATGAACCGTCACGATTTCCGCGCACCAAGTTTTTGGCGCCGTTGCCGGGGATTGTTCGAGTTTGGACAACTGACGGTTCATCTTGTTGCTCAGATTAGGTAATTTTATTTTAATTTTAAGCTTTTTATTTTTGTTAATTTTAATTTTGAAAATAATACAAAAAAAAAACAAAAAAACAAAAAAATTAATAAAACCATAAAATCAAAAATATTTTTGTGTTTCTTGTTTGAGTATAGAGTCAATTTTTAAGTTTTGTGTCAATTGCATGTTTATCTCTTTCTTGCATTTTTCGAAAACTCTTGCATGGTGTTCTTCATGATCTTCAAGTTATTCTTGGTAAGTCTTCTTGTTTGATCTTTAAAATTTCTTCTTTGGTGTTTCTTCTTGTTTTTCATATGCATTCTTGAATTATTAGTGTCTAAAGTTTGAAATTTCTAAGTTTGGTGTCTTGCATGTTTTTCTTTTCTTAAAAATTTTCAAAAATATGTTCGTGATGTTCATCTTGACATTCGAAGTGTTCTTGGTGTTCATCTTAACATTCATAGTGTTCTTGCATGCATCATTTATTTTGATCCAAAATTTTCATGCATTGAGTCTTTTTGGTGTTTTTCTCTCTCATCATTAAAAATTCAAAAATAAAAAAAATATCTTTCCTTTTTTCCTCATAAATTTTCGAAAATTTGAGTTGACTTTTTCAAAACTTTTTAAAATTTAGTTGTTTCTTATGAGTCAAATCAAATTTTCAATTTAAAAAGTATCTTTTTCAAATCTTTTTCAAAAATCAAATATTTTTCATTTTTTTCTTTCATAATTTCGAAATTTTCAAATTGATTTTCAAAATCTTTTTCTTATTTTTATTTCATATCTTCGAAATTAATGCTAAAAATTAATGTGACTGTTTCAAAATTTTTAAGTTTGTTACTTGCCTGGTAAGAAAGGTTCAATCTTTAAACTCTAGACTCATATCTTTTTAGTTTCTTGTTAGTCAAGTAATCAACTTTAATTTCAAAATCAAATCTTTTTAAATTTCTTTTTCAAATCTTTTTCAATTTAAATTTCAATCACATCTTTTTCAAAATTTAAATTCAAAATCTTTTCCATTTTCTTATCTCTACAAAATTTGATTTTCAAATCTTTTTCAATTAACCACTTAACTTTTTGTTTGATTCTTATCTTTTTCAAAACTACCTAACTAACTCTCTCTCTCTAATTTTCGAAAATCCCTTCCCTCTTTTTCAAAATTCCTTTTTAAATTAACTAATTATTTTAAATTAAATTTAATTTGATTCAATTTTCCTTTCTTAATTTTTGAACTTTAATTTTTATTTTTTATTTTAAATTCAATTTAAAAACAAAAATACTTTTATTTTAATTTATTTAATTTTCGAATTTCGCTTCTCCTCATCTCTTTCTGTTTATTTATTCATCTACTAACACCCCTCTTTCAACCAAGAATTCGAACTCATTCCTCTCCCTTGTGTTTGGATTCTTATCTTTTCCTTCCTCCATTATTCTCTTAAAAGGAATCTCTATACTGTGACATAGAGGATTCCATATTTTTTGTTTCCTTCTTTTTCATATGAGCAGGAACAAGGATAAGAACATTCATGTCGAAGCTAATCCTGAACCTGAAAGGACTCTGAAGAGGAAGCTAAGGGAAGCTAAAGCACAACTCTCTGGAGAAAATCTGACTGAAATTTTCGAAAAAGAAAGAGACATGGCCGAAAATAATAACAATGCAAGGAAGATGCTTGGTGACTTTACTGCACCAAATTCTAATTTACATGGTAGAAGCATCTCAATCCCTGCCATTGGAGCAAACAATTTTGAGCTTAAACCTCAATTAGTTTCTCTGATGCAACAGAATTGCAAGTTTCATGGACTTCCGTCAGAAGATCATTTTCAGTTCTTAACTGAATTCTTGTAAATATGTGATGCTATTAAGACTAATGGGGTTGATCCCGAGGTCTACAGGCATATGCTTTTCCCATTTGCTGTAAGAGACAGAGCTAGAATATGGTTGGACTCTCAACCTAAGGATAGCCTGAACTCTTGGGATAAGCTGGTCACGGCTTTCTTAGCCAAGTTCTTTCCTCCTCAAAAGCTTAGTAAGCTTAGAGTGGATGTTCAAACCTTCAGACAGAAGGAAGGTGAATCCCTCTATGAAGCTTGGGAGAGATACAAGGAACTGACTAAAAAGTGTCCTTCTGACATGCTTTCAGAATGGACCATCCTGGATATATTCTATGATGGTCTGTCTGAATTATCTAAAATGTCATTGGACCATTCTGTAGGTGGATCCATTCACCTAAAGAAAATGCCTGCAGAAGCTCAAGAACTCATTGACATGGTTGCAAATAACCAGTTTATGTACACTTCTGAAAGGAATCCTATGAGTAATGGGATGCCTCAAAGGAAGGGAGTTCTTGAAATTGATACTCTGAATGCCATATTAGCTCAGAATAAAATATTGACTCAGCAAGTCAATATGATCTCTCAAAATCTGAATGGATTGAAGGAATCATCCAACAGTACTAAAGAGGCATCTTCTGAAGAAGAAGCTTATGATCCTGAGAACCCTGCAATAGCAGAGGTGAATTACATGGGTGAACCCTATGGAAACACCTATAATCTCTCATGGAGAAATCATCCAAATTTCTCATGGAATGATCAACAAAAGCCTCAACAAGGCTGTAATAATGGTGGAAGAAACAGGTTTAGCAATAGCAAACCTTTTCCATCATCCACTCAGCAACAGACAGAGAATTCTGAGCAGAGTCCATCTAGCTTAGCAAATATAGTCTCTGATCTATCTAAGGCCACTATGATTTTCATGAATGAAACAAGGTCCTCCATTAGAAATTTGGAGGCACAAGTGGGCCAGCTGAGTAAAAGGGTCACTAAAACTCCTCCTAGTACTCTCCCAAGCAATACAGAAGAAAATCCAAAGAGAGAGTGCAAGGCCATTGATTTAACCATCATGGCCGAACCTACAAGGGAGGAGGAGGACGTGAATCCTAGTGAGGAAGACCTCCTGGGACGTCCAGTGACCAATAAGGAGTTTTCCTTTGAGGAACCAAAAGAATCTGAGGCTCAATTAGAGACCATAGAGATTCCATTGAACCTCCTTCTGCCCTTCATGAGCTCTGATGAGTATTCGTCCTCTGAAGAGGATGAAAAAATTACTGAAGAGCAAGTTGCTAAGTACCTTGGTGCAATCATGAAGCTGAATGCCAAATTATTTGGTAATGAGACTTGGGAAGATGAACCCCCCTTGCTCACCAATGAATTGAATGCATTGGATAGGCAAAAATTACCTCAAAAGAAACAGGATCCTGGCAAATTCTTAATACCATGTACCATAGGCACTATGACCTTTGAGAAGGCTCTGTGTGACCTGGGGTCAGGAATAAACTTAATGCCACTCTCTGTAATGGAGAAACTTGGGATCTTTGAGGTGCAAGCTGCCAGAATCTCATTAGAGATGGCAGACAACTCAAGAAAACAAGTTTATGGACAAGTAGAGGACGTGTTAGTAAAGGTTGAAGGCCTTTACATCCCTGCTGATTTCATAATCCTAGACACTGGGAAGGAAGAGAATGAATCCATCATCCTTGGAAGACCCTTCCTAGCCACAGCAAGAGCTGTGATTGATGTGGATAGAGGAGAACTAGTCCTTCAACTGAATGAGGACAACCTTGTGTTTAAAACTCAAGGATCTCCTTCTGTAACCATGGAGAGAAAGCATGAAAAGCTTCTCTCACTGCAGAGTCAACCAAAGCCCCCACAATCAAACTCTAAGTTTGGTGTTGGGAGGCCTCAACCAAACTCTAAGTTTGGTGTTGAACCCCCACAGTCAAACTCTAAGTTTGGTGTTGGGAGGTCCCAACAATGCTCTGAACATCTGTGAGACTCCATGAGAGCTCACTGTCAAGCTATTGACGTTAAAGAAGCGCTTATTGGGAGGCAACCCAATGTTATTTAATTATATCTATTTTATTTTCCTTTTGTTATTTCGTGTTTTATTAGGTTGATGATCATGTAGAGTCACAAAACTACTGAAAAATAAAAAAACAAAATGAAAAACAGCATTAAAAATAGCACACCCTGGAGGAGAGCAGTCTGGCGTTTAAACGCCAGAAACAAGCATCTGTCTGGCGTTTAACTCTAGAAACAAGCACTAAGCTGGCGTTTAACGCCAGAAACAAGCATCTGCCTGGCGTTAAACGCCAGAAACAGGCTACATTTGGGCGTTTAACACCAGAAATAAGCAGCAATCTGGCGTTAAACGCCAGGATTGCACAGCATGGGCGTTTTACACGCCTAATTGGAGCAGGGATGTTAAGTCCTTGACCCCACTTGATCTGTGGACCTCCCAGAATCCCCTCAAGATCTGTGGACCCCACAGGATCCCCACATATTCTTCTCTCCTCTTCACACCTTTTCATAACTCTCTTCCCCAAATACCCTTCACCAATCACCTCAATCACTCTTTCCTATCACCTCTTCACCACTCACATCCATTCTCTCTTCCCCATATACCCTACACCCACCCACACAAATTCAAACCGTCACTCCTTCCTTTTCACACATCATAACCACCTAAAACCCTCCTTGGCCGAATACACCTTCTCCCTCCATCTCCTCTATTTTCTTCTTCTTCTACTACTTTCTTTCTTCTTTTACTCGGGGACGAGCAAACCTTCTAAGTTTGACATGGTAAAAGCATTGCTTTTTATTTTTTCATAACCATTTATGACACCTAAGGCCAGAAAAATCTCTAAAAAGAGGAAAGGGAAGGCAAAAGCTTCCACCTTTGAGTCATGGGAGATGGAAAGATTCATCTCACAAGCCCATCACTAAGAAAAGGATGGAACAAGCAAGAGATCATGGACCTCAACAAGAGCATGAGGAAATTCCCCACCATGAAATCCCTGAGAAGCCTCAAGGGATGCACCTTCCTCCACAAAACTATTGGGAGCAAATCAACACCTCCCTAGGAGAATTAAGTTCTAACATGGGACATCTAAGGATGGAGCATCAAGAGAACTCCATCATTCTTCATGAGATTAGAGAATATCAAAAATCTATGAGGGAGGAGCAACAAAGGCAAGAAAGAGACATAGAGGAGCTCAAAAGCACCATTGGTTCTTCAAGAAGAGGAAGACGCCACCCTCACTAAGGTAGACTCATTCCTTAATCTCCTTGTCTATTTATTTTACTGTTTTTTGATTTTTTGAGCTTTATGTTTTATTTATGTTTGTGTCTTTACTAGATGATCACTAGTGTCTAAGTGTCTATGCCTTAAAGTTGTGAATGTCCTATGAATCCATCACCTCTCTTAAATGAAAAATGTTTTAATTACAAAAGAACAAGAAGTACATGGTTTCGAATTCAACCTTGAAACTGGTTTAATTATTTTGATGTGCTGACAATACTTTTTGTTTTCTGAATGAATGCTTGAACAGTGCATATGTCTTTTGAAATTGTTGTTTATGAATGTTAAATATGTTGGCTCTTGAAAGAATGATGAAAAAAGAGACATGTTATTTGATAATCTGAAAAATCATAAAAATGATTCTTGAAGCAAGAAAAAGCAGTGAATACAAAACCTTGCAAAAAAAAAAAAGAGAAAAGAAAATGGCGAAAAAAAAAGAAAGAAAAAGAAAAAGCAGGCAGAAAAAGCCAATAGCCCTTAAAACCAAAAGGCAAGGGTAATAAAAAGGATCCAAGGCTTTGAACATCAGTGGATAGGAGGGCCTAAAGGAATAAAACCCTGGCCTAAGCGGCTAAACCAAGCTGTTCCTAACCATGTGCTTGTGGCGTGAAGGTGTCAAGTGAAAACTTGAGACTGAGCGGTTAAAGTCGAGGTCCAAAGCAAAAAAAAGAAGAGTGTGCTTAAGAACCATGGACACCTCTAATTGGGGACTTTAGCAAAGCTGAGTCACAATCTGAAAAGGTTCACCCAGTTATGTGTCTGTGGCATTTATGTATCCGGTGGTAATACTGGAAAACAAAGTGTTTAGGGCTACGGCCAAGACTCATAAAGTAGCTGTGTTCAAGAATCAACATACTGAACTAGGAGAATCAATAACACTATCTGAATTCTAAGTTCCTATAGATGTCAATTATTCTGAACTTCAATGGATAAAGTGAGATGCCAAAACTATTCAAGAGGCAAAAAGCTACAAGTCCCGCTCATCTGATTGGAGCTAAGTTTCATTGATATTTTGGAATTCATAGTATATTCTCTCCTTTTTATCCTATTTGATTTTCAGTTGCTTGGGGACAAGCAACAATTTAATTTTGGTGTTGTGATGAGTGGATAATTTATACGCTTTTTGGCATTATTTTTACATAGTTTTTAGTATGATCTAGTTAGTTTTTAGTATATTTTTATTAGTTTTTAATAAAAAATCACATTTCTGGACTTTACTATGAGTTTGTGTGTTTTTCTGTGATTTCAAGTATTTTCTGGCTGAAATTGAGGGACTTGAGCAAAAATCAGATTCAGAGGCTGAAGAAGGACTGCAGATGCTACTGGATTCTGACCTCCCTACACTCAAAGTGGATTTTCTGGAGCGACAAAATTCTATATGGTGCGCTCTCAATTGAGTTGGAAAGTAGACATCCAGGGCTTTCCAGCAATATATAATAGTCCATACTTTGCTCGAGTTTTGATGACGCAAACTGGTGTTCAACGCCAGTTCCATGTTGCATTCTGGAGTTAAACGCCAGAAACAGGTTGCAAAGTGGAGTTAAACGCCAGAAACAGGTTACAAACTGGCGTTCAACTCCAAGAGAAGCCTCTACACGTGTAAAGCTCAATGCTTAGCCCAAGCACACACCAAGTGGGCCCCAGAAGTAGGTTTCTGCATCATTTACTCATTTCTGTAAACCCTAGTAACTAGTCTGATATAAATAGGACCTTTTACTATTGTATTAGAAAATCTTTTGATCAGTTTTATGCTATCTTAGACCTTTATGGGGGCTGGCCACTCGGCCATACCTGGACCTTGTTCTTATGTATTTTCAACGGTAGAGTTTCTACACACCATAGATTAAGGTGTGGAGCTCTGCTGTTCCTTATGAATTAATACAAAGTACTATTGTTTTTCTATTCAATTCATGCTTATTCCGATTTAAGATATTCATTCACACTTCAATATGAATGTGATGATCGTGACAGTCATCATCATTCCCAACCTATGAACGCGTGCCTGACAACCACTTCCGTTCTACCTTAGATTGAATGAATATCTCTGGGATTCCTTAATCAGAGTCTTCGTGGTATAAGTTAGAATCCATGGATGGCCATTCTTGAGATCCAGAAAGTCTAAACCTTGTCTGTGGTATTTCGAGTAGGATCTGGGAAGGGATGGCTGCGACGAGCTTCAAATTCGCGAGTGCTGGGCATAGTGACAGATGCAAAAGGATCAATGGATCCTATTCCAGTATGATCGAGAACCGACAGATGATTAGCCATGCAGTGACAGCGCATTGGACTATTTTCACTGAGAGGACAGGATGTAGCCATTGACAATGGTGACGCCTAACATACAGCTTGCCATAGAAAGGAGTATGAATGATTGGATGAAGACAATAGGAAAGCAGAGGTTCTGGAGGAACAAGCATCTTCATACGCTTATCTGAAACTCTCACCAATGAATTACATAAGTATCTCTATCTTTTATTTATATTTTAATTATATTTTAATTATCTTTTAATTATTAAATCTCCATAATCAATTGAATCTGCCTGACTGAGATTTACAAGGTGACCATAGCTTGCTTCAAGCCGACAATCTCCGTGGGATCGACCCTTACTCACGTAAGGTTTATTACTTGGACGACCCAGTGCACTTGCTGGTTAGTTGTGCGAAGTTGTGACAAAGAACTAAGATTATGAACGTGCGTATTAAGTTTTTAGCGCCGTTACCAAGGAATGAACCGTCACGATTTCCACGTACCAGTAATCCTCATGACAAAGGATATTGTACTATTTTTTTTAATTAAAGTTTTTTCCATCGTATTTTTCTTTAGTAAAGTTTTAGTGAGGCATAATTCCAAATAGATATCTAAGAAGGAGTGTTGTGATATGGATGTCCATTTAATAATCTATAACTTTCTTCACAATATTGGCAGCTCAATTTTTCAATGGTGTAAGGCTCAAGTTTTTAAGATAGACTAAACTTAATGAAATTTAAAAAATGTGAACTTTGTACGTATATAAATAAGTAACAAGGTTTGAGACAGAACACATAATACTATCACAAAAACACTTCTTTCTATACATGTTCGCTCATCAATATATAAAAGAGTGAATATATTATTATATTATCTCAGTTATATTGAGATAATTATATTAGAGAATACTAATGCTAGAATTCTCTATTTATATTTTTTTATTTTATATTTATTTTTTTATTTTTTATTAATTTATTTTACAATAAATATGTATTTTAATTGTTCAATTTGACAAGTTATCATTAGTGGCGTCCAAAGAACTTTCTTCTATCCCATCTTTTAGAAGGATAAATAGTTCTAACAGATGGATTACTAAATGACAGGAATATTAATTTGTATATTACCAATTTAATATCATAATTAGTACGTAATGAGGGTCTAAATATATTACATATATATAGCTAGTAGTAGTTATCTCATCTTATCTTATCTGACTAAGATAAATGAGATATTCGAATGTTGGTTAGAGATTGTAGGACCCGTTTGTGCCGTCATCTTCTTATCTTGTTTGGCTAAGATAAGGGAGGTATATGAATTCGAATGTTGGGTTAAGATATTGGAAGTTATTGATCGTCTTTAAGCCATGAGGATGGCCCAATCTTGGGATTGCCATGTTCAGTAACCGTTCTGAGGAAGGACCCAGAGATTGGGGTCCGGAACAGTTGCCCCCGGAGCATCAGAGCATGCTTGCTTGGTCTCAATGCTAAGTTTTTGGGGAGCCTGATGCCAGGGGATCTTGGCTAGTTTCACAAGCCATTTTTAGTTTGTTTTAGAGTAGTTTCATACATTTCTTAGGCAATAAGTAAGTATTTGGATGAGAAATTCATGCTTGTCTTGATTCAATCAAACATTGTTAATTTTGTGCATTTTCATGAGATTTATGCAAAGAATTGTTTGATGCTATGAATGATACATTATCTTGTAATTAAGGCAATACTTTGATGCATTTTGTTTGGTTAATCATAGGTGGAAAGGAAGCTAAGAAAAGGGAAGGCAAAGAAGCAACAAGAAGGCCACGAAAAGAAGCAAAAGGAAGCAACGTTGGAGCCAAAGTTGGTACTCCAACGTTGCTGGAAACGTTGCTCCTCACAGCCTGAAGGGGTCTACTTCAAACAAGAATAACTTGAGCTACAAAGCTCCAAATGAGGTAATTCTAAAGGCATTGGAAAGTAGGAATCCAGAGCTTTCCAAGCATTTATGGCACTACATGGTGGACACTAAAATTGAGGGAGAAAACAGCCCCAAAAAGTGCATAGATGAACAATGTACCAACCTGTAGTAAGGCTAGCTGACCTCTGCACCTTCAATGAAGTATAACTCGAGCTGTGGAGCTCCAAATGATACGCTTCCAAAGGCATTGGAAAGTAGACATTCAGGGTGTGTGTGGTTCAAGTATTATTTTGTTATAAAGATTCCATTCCCATGAGAATCAAATATACCCAAGGGGAAGGTGGGAATTGAAATGATAGGATTTTGATTCCCTGGAATCAAACTTGTTTAAAAATAGCTTTTCAAAATTTGAACCAAACATAGGCATATGATATTTCCATCTTAAAATTTCTAGAAATTATTTATAATTCTCCCAACCACACACACCATCAGGGCTTTCCAACAATATATAATAGTATGGGGTGGACAATACGTTTGAACTACCGAATCTGGCATTTTTACCAACATTGGTGTAAACGTTGGTGTGCCAACGTTGCCTCCAACATTGCACACCGACGTCAATGACCCTGTCCCCTTCAAAGGAGCATAACTTGAGTTGCAGATGTCCAATTAAGGTGATTCCAGCGGGGTTAAAAGCTGACATTCAGAGGGTTCCAACCATATATAATAGTCTATAGTGGGCATGAAATTGGCAACATTGACAAGAGGACAAAGTAATATCCCAAGGCTTGATGTGCAACATTTAGTTTTGGAATTTGAGAATTTAGCATCCACGCGCACGCGTAGGTGACGCGCACGCGTAGGTGACGCGCACGCGTGGATGTGCCAACGTTGGAGGGAGCGTTTGTATTCCAACGCTAAGGCCAACGTCCGTGAGAAGCTTTCAATGAATGTATTGATTGAGGAAGAGATGAAAACAAACTTGATCCGGATAATTATCACATCTCCTGACCCCAATGAATTCCCATCTCTAATCTACCCATTCTTTTATATTTTGCTTCTTTAATTTCATGCTAAACCCCCATTCCTATTTAATTTCTTGCAATTTAATTTTCTCGCCAAATTTACATTCTGTAATTCTCAACCAAATTTGATTTCGCTCATCTAGCACAATTCTCCAATTAACATTGATCAACCAACCAATCCCTATGGGATTCGACCTCACTCTATAGTGAGTTTTTACTTGACGACAATCTGGTGCACTTGCCGGTAGGAAATTGTTGAGTGATAGTTTTCGAGTGAAACAAGTTTATGGCGCCGTTGCCAGAGATTGGTTTTGTATTGACCATTATTAAATTGGAGGATAACTAGATTGAGCAATTTTTCTTTTCTTTTGTAAATAGTTTTTGTTTCAGCTTGTTGATATTATTCTCTTCACTTTAATCTGTTTATGATATTGCCTCACTAAGAATCCCTCATTTGTGATAATGGAGATTCCAATTTCTTTTGGTGATTATTGTTTGAGACAAAGCTTTTTGCAAGAAAGAAAGGAGCACCCATCATCTTTTGGTCTGTCAAAATTCATGAGAAACTTTCCACCACCACAGAATGATTCACATCATTATGCTCATGGTGGATGGGAAAATCAAGAACATGAAATGGGGTACTTTCTAGAGCCACAAAATAGTTCATATTGCTATGATAACTACCAAAATTTTGGCTGGTATTTTAATGCTGCATACCCCATTTATCAAGGACTATCATCTCATAATTGTCCAACCAATGCACCTCCAAAAAATCTCTTAGAAGTTGTAATAGAAGAACTCTCCAAGAGATACCTCTTCATTGCCCAACTCAGTGAGTTTTTAAGGGAAAATGTAAGAGAGGTCATTCAAGATATGGAAAACTCAAGGAGAAACCAAGAAGAGCAAGTGAGACAACTAGCACAACATTTTGTTAAGGAACCAACCAATGTATTCCCTTGTCCAGGGGAAGAATATCATGCCATCAGTCTAAGGAGGAGAGAAGTGCTTAATGAGGATGAAAATGAGGAATTGGTAGAGCAAGTGAAAGAGATCCTTATACCAAGTGAGTCACCAGTCCAAGAAGTTCTTAATGAAGAGGATGCTCCAACTATCCAACAATACCCAAGTCTTGAGATCAAAGATGTGAAGGAAATAAATACAAGCACCAAAAGGAGGATTATGACCGAGAAACAAAGGATCATTGATGACAAGTCATCTTATGCTAGTTTTACAAGCATTTCTAACTTGTTTCATTAGGTTTTATGCACTTTCTTGCACAATAAGTAAGTGATTGGAGTGGATTTTCATGATTATTTTGAATCAATCAAACATCATTTATTTTACATAAAATCTTAAGGTTTATCCTAGAATTAATTGATTTTATGAATGATGCAAAGATCTTATAATTTTGGTGAGACTTTGATTGGTTGTTTGGTTGCTTGTAGGTGAAGAAATGAAAGAAAAGAATGAAGAATCAGGGAAGCGTTGCGTTTAGAAAAGGAACGCCACGCTCAAAGAGCAATGGCTAGCGTTCACTTTGGAAGTGAACGCCACGCTCACTTTGTCAACGTTTTCGTGGAAATCAAGCTTGGAAGCAAAGGGTAGCGCTCAAAATTAGAGCGTAGCGCTCAATAAGTCACCTTTTTCGTGACTTTCACACTTGGAGGCAAAGCTCCTTATTGTCCGTACACACTAGCAGCGCTCAAAGAGGTAACGTAGCGCTCACTAAGAAAGCGCTAGTATGAAAAATTGTGCACCCTGGAGGCAAGCATAGGCAGCACTCAAAAAGCCAGCGCAGCGCTCATTAGAAGAGCGCTAGTGAGGACCAAAGAAGCACCAAATGGTGCAGCGTGCAACAAGGGAGCGCAGCGCTCACAAAGAGATAACTGGCTAGTGAGAAAGGCACACGTGAGGAAGCATGCAGGCAAAGTGAACGTAGCGCTCATTGACTTAACGGAGCGCTCCACTGGAAGGAGCAACCAAGCAAATCTGGATCCACTTCTTCAAGGCCAAATCGAAAGCCCATTCTAATTGCTCAATGACTGAAAATAGAAAGTGTATAAATAGGATCAAATTTGATTTGAAGAGGAGCTTTACTTCACATTTTTTGTTTTACTTTTACTTTTTGCTCTCTTTAAATTTTCTTTGGAATTTGCGGAATTGGGGATTAGATCTAAGCTCTCTTTCTGTTTGTTCTTTCTTCTGCAACTTTTATTTTCTATTTTGGGTTTTGAATTCAGATTGAAGAACTCCACTAAAATTCTTCATCTGAGAATCATCTTTTACTTTTCCCTGTTATAGCTCTAAGAACTGGAAATTAGATCTGAATCTTCCTCTCTGCTTTCATTTTACTTCTTCTGCAATTTCTTCTTTTCTGTTTTTGTCAAGAGAGTAATTGAGATCTAGATTTGCTTTTTGTTTTTGTTACTTCACTAAATTTGTCAATTTCTCTTTAGGATTTCATAATTGATCTAAGTCTTCTTGCTGTTTTGATTCTTCTGCAATTTTTCATTTCTGTTTTGCTACTGAGATCCTGATCTGAATCTCTTCATCTCATAGTTCCCTAATTTACTTGAATTTACATTTTCCAGCTCAATTTTGAATCCCAGTACCCAAATTCCTTTATTCTTAATGCAATTTAAGTTTCTTGTCAATTTAGATTCAGCAATTTAAATTTCTTACACTTTAAGTTTCAGTTATTTACCTTTCTTGCATTTTAAGTTTCGGCTCTTTTACTTTCTTGCACTTTAAGTTTCTACAATTTACTTCTTCTGCACTTTAAGATTTTGTCAATTTACCTTCTCCCTTTTATTTTCTTGCAATTTTACTTCTGTTAATCAAGTTTCACTCAAATCATCAATTATTCACTTAACTAAATTCATCACCTAACTAAAGTTGCTCAATCCATCAATCCATGTGGGATCGACCTCACTCTTGTGAGTTATTACTACTTGATGCGACCCAGTACACTTGCCGGTAAGTTTGTGTGGAA
Source organism: Arachis hypogaea (assembly GCF_003086295.3). Taxonomy (NCBI): domain Eukaryota; kingdom Viridiplantae; phylum Streptophyta; class Magnoliopsida; order Fabales; family Fabaceae; genus Arachis; species Arachis hypogaea. Next base: position 75,622,879 of record NC_092049.1, on the reverse strand, counting down.
TCGTTTTTCCCTCATCAAGTTTTTAGCGCCATTGCCGGGGATTGATATAGAATGACAATGATTAAGTAGGGTGATAATCTAGATTAAGTATTTTTCTTTATTTTTGTCAAGCACACTAACTGTTTGAGATTTTGTTTCAACTAACCTTAACCACACTCTATCAGTAGAGTGTTTTCTTTTAGTTTTCTGGTTTTGTTTGTGTTGTATGCCAGGAGGTAGAAGAGGTGCATCCACCTCTTTTTATTCTGAGCTAGAGAGGACGTTACTGAGATTGAGAAGAGAAGCAAGAGGAAAGGGAGTTATAGGAGAAGCAGAATCGGAAGAAGATGATCAAGAGATGGAGAGTAACATCCCAGATCCACCTGAGGATATGGCTAACAACAATGGCCAGCCTCAGAGAAGAGTCTTAGCCTCCTACACTATCCCCAACCCAAGGAATTATGGGAGCAGCATCTTAACCTCCAATGTCCATGCCAATAACTTCAAACTCAAGCCTCAATTGATTACCCTGGTTCAAAACAATTGTCAGTATGAAGGAAGTGCTGCTGAAGATCCAAACCAACACCTCTCTGTATTTTTAAGAATCTGTAACACTGTCAAAACCAATGGAGTCAATCCTGACATCTACAAACTCTTGTTATTCCTATTTTCACTGAGAGACAAAGCCTCACATTGGTTAGAAACATTCCCTAAAGTGAGCATCACCAGTTGGGATGATTTAGTTAGCAAATTTCTAGCCAAATTCTATCCACCCCAAAGAGTCATTAAGCTCAAAACTGATGTGCAAACCTTCAGACAGCAAGAAGGAGAATCATTGTATGAAGCTTGGGAGAGGTATAAAGCTCGAATCAGAAGGTGTCCGGAAGGAATGTTCAGTGAATGGGTGGAGTTGCAGAATTTCTATGAAGGCTTGTCCTTGCCCTCTAGGAAAGCTTTGGATTATTCATCAGGAGGATCTTTGCAAATGATGAAAACTGCTCAAGAGGCACATGATCTCATAGACATGGTGGCCAATAATGAGTACTTCTACTCCTCTGAAAGGCAAGCAGCTCCAAAGAAAGGTGTGTTTGAACTTGAAGGAGTTGATACCATATTAGTTCAGAACAAACTCATGCACCAGCAGCTCCAACAACAAATTGAATCAATGTCAAAGAGGATGGATGGATTACAACTTGCAGCAGTGAGCACAGCTAACCAACCACCAGTGGTGTGGGGGCAAAATAAGGAAAACTATGAAGAGCAGCAGCCTGAACAAGTGCAATACATGCACAATCAAGGTTCTGGACCAAATGATTTCCATGAAGACACTTACAACTCATCTTGGAGAAATCACCCCAATCTGGAATGGGGAGAGAACCAAAACCAGCAGCCTTGGCAGAGAAACTCAAACCAAAACAATTCCAGAAACACAAACCATCAAAATACTAACCAAAACCAATACAGAAAACGACAAAACAATCAACCCCAACCCAACTACTATCCACCCAACAACCCATCCACTAACCAAAATAACTATCATCCACCCTCAACATCCCATAATCAACCACAACCACCCCAAGAATCTCAAAGGATCTCCATAGTCAACCACAATCAAGGTTCATAGTTATTTTATTAATAAAAGCACCTGAGGTTCTCTGTATGTATTCAATCTGCTGCATTAGGCAAGGAACTAAGTTTGGTATTCACACACCAACTTAAGTCCAGAAAATCACAAGCATGCATGCATACTAACCATCTTTCAAGTACTTAGGGAACAAGCAACTTCTAATAACTTTGTAGGAATTCAATCAATCTCTTGGAAAAACTATGCACCATCATCCAAGGAGACAAAGAAGGATGCAAAAACTATGGATGATGATGACAAGAAAGAAACAAGAAGACACCAAGAGGTTGTATTGTACTTAACTGTCTCTGATTTGTAGTGCTTGAATTGGAAGTATGATTGTATCCTATTTTCATGAACCTTTACATTTTGTTTGTCTTTGCTTGTTGTCAATTTTAGGCTGCTAGTCTAAGTACCTACTTCATTTTCATTCTGCTTGAATTGTATGTTGTGTCCTTGAGCTTAATAAAAGAAACTATGAGAATTTACTGTGAAAGACAATAGTGAAATCCAAAGTGCAGAATTAAGTCCTAGTATTGTGGTGGTATTTGTTAGCTAAGTTGGTTCATCAATAAGGTACAAGGCTAAGATATCTCTTGAATTATGAGCTTGAAGTGCATTCTATGAGACTTAAATGAGTTAATAAGATCTAAAAACAAAAAAATAAAAAAAGAGAATGAAAAAGAAAGAAAAGAGCAAATAAAGCTAGGCACCAATAGTTTGAACCTTAAGGCATGTGTCTGTGGTGTTTCTGTGCAAGGATCGGCTTGCATGAGTAAGTTCTTAGGAGTGCTTTATCACTTGATAACCTGGGTTAACTAACCCGAAATTGTCAACTGAAAGTCCACTATCAAGAGCAACCTTGTCACAAAACATTTAGCAACCCAAAGAGGTGCTGGACACCAAGGTCTAAGGAATGAAAAAAATAAACCATGTGCCTGTGGTGTGTATGTGCTGAGGAGAGACTTGGGTAATTAAGTCCTTAGGGGTGTTTCAAAACCTAGCACCTTGAACCAACTAGTTCGGGAGTGCTGGCTGAAAGCCTATTCTAAAAGTTGTCTCATTACAAAACACTTAGCTACCGAAAGCAATAAGCTCTAAAGAAGGAAAGAAAACAAAAACAGAGAAGTTAAGGATCAAGAATAAGAGTCTCATAGAAAGACAATAGAGTGAGAATTCAAGAGCATATGAGAGCCTAGAAACCAGCATTAACATGAACTTAAATTGCCATGCATGAAACTCCATGAACCAAGGGTTTGAATTCTCTGAATAAGGACTTGTATCTCTTGTATTTTCAAGTTATATCACTTGCTTGAGGACAAGCAAGATTTAAGTTTGGTGTTGTGATGCCAGGGCATCTTGGCTAGTTTCACAAGCCATTTTTAGTTTGTTTTAGAGTAGTTTCATGTATTTCTTAGGCAATAAGTAAGTATTTGGATGAGAAATTCATGCTTGTCTTGATTCAATCAAACATTGTTAATTTTGTGCATTTTCATGAGATTTATGCAAAGAATTGTTTGATACTATGAATGATGCATTATCTTGTGATTAAGGCAATACTTTGATGCATTTTGTTTGGTTGATGAAAGGTGGAAAGGAAGCTAAGAAAAGGGAAGGCAAAGAAGCAACAAGAAGGCCATGAAAAGAAGCAAAGGGAAGCAACGTTGGAGCCAAAGTTGGTGATCCAACGTTGCTAGAAACATTGCTCCTCACAACCTGAAGGGGTCTACTTCAAACAAGAATAATTTGAGCTACAGATCTCCAAATGAAGTGATTCCAATGGCATTGGAAAGTAGGAATCCAGAGCTTTCCAAGCATATATAGCACTATATAGTGGACACTAAAATTGGGGGAGAAAACTACCCCAAAAAGTGCATAGACGAACATGGTACCAACCTGTAGTAAGGCCAGCTGACCTCTGCACCTTCAATGGAGTATCACTCGAGTTGTGGAGCTCCAAATGATGCGCTTTCAATGAAATTAGAAATTAGACAGTCAAGGCTTTCTAATAATATATAATAGTATGGGGTGGACAATACGTTTGAGCTTCCGAATCTGGAATTTTTACCAACGTTGGTGTAAACATTGGTGTGCCAACGTTGCCTCCAACGTTGCACACTGACGTCAGCGACCCTGTCCCCTTCAAAGGAGCATAACTTGAGTTGCAGATATTCAATTGAGGTGATTCTAGTTGGGTTAGAAAGCTGACATTCAGAGCCTTCCAACCATATATAATAGTCTATAGTGGGCATGAAATTGGCAATATTGACAAGAGGACAAAATAATGTCCCAAGGCTTGATGTGCAACATTCAGTTTTGGAATTTGAGAATTTAGCATCCACGCGCACGCGTAGGTGACGCGCACGTGTGGATGTGCCAACGTTGGAGGGAGCGTTTGTAGTCCAATGCTAAGGCCAACGTCCATGATAAGCTTTCAAAAATTAGAGTTGGGAACTTTGCATTGACGCGTACGCGTCAATGACGCGTACGCGTTGACATACTTTTTCAGCCCAACCACGTGCACGCGTACGCGTGGACCATGCATATGCATGACTGTGAGAACGTTGGTACTCCAACGTTGAGTCAAACGTCGATGACAGCAACCAGAATCCATTTTTCAAAGGAACGTTTGGCTCAATGTTTTCCCAAAAATGTTGACTCCAACGTGGTTACCAGAACTCTGCAATTGAGCAATCTCTCTTCTCTGCATAACTAAGAATCACTCCTAACTGCTTCATCCAAGGCCCACATCCAAAAACTTGATCCAATTGAAGATGAGAAGATGTTTATAAATAGAAGAATTGTTGAAGATTAAAAAGAGCTCTTGGGAGGCCATGAAGGGGCTCTGGGGGTTCAGATCCTGATTTCGTTTTTCTGCATTTTTCTTTTAGTGTTTTGTACTTTTTTTACTTTTCTGCACTCTTCTTTCTCTGTAATTTGAATTGAGCTATGATGTACTAAACCCCTTTTCATTGGGTTAGGGAGCTCTGTGTAATTCAATAGATCAATATTAGTTTTTATTCTTCTTCTTCTTTCTTTTCTCTTGATTTTACTAGAAAGCTTTCGTTCTTCATTCAATTGGATAGTTGTCTTGGGAAAGAAGCTATTCATAATTGGATCTCCTTGGAACCTTGGAAGAGGAATGAAGAGATCATGCTAGAAATGCTTTCTCACATTGGATTAGATTGGGGTTTGGATGGATATAGTGACATGTAATCCTACCAATACTTTGATCTATGAATTTGTGTGGTATAATCAGTGACCAAACTTCATCTCTTTCCATGAGCACTTAAATCAAGGAATTGGGCAATTGTTCATGCTTAGAGAGATTAGATTTCCAAGGAATTGGGATCTAATCACCTAAGATTGCCAAGGAGATCAATGAATGCATTGATTGAGGAAGAGATGAAAACGAACTTGATCCGGAGAATTATCACATCTCCTGACCCCCAATGAATTCCCATCTCTGATCTACCAATTCTTTTATATTTTGCTTCTTTAATTTCATGCTAAACCCCTATTCTCATTTAATTTCTTGCAATTTAAAATTTTGTCATTTAATTTCTCGCAATTTAATTTCTGTCATTTAATTTCTTGCAATTTAAGTTTCCCGCCAAATTTACATTCTGTAATTCTCAACCAAATCTAATTTCGCTCAACTACCACAATTCTCCAATTAACATTGATCAACCAACCAATCCCTGTGGGATTCGACCTCACTCTATAGTGAGTTTTTACTTGACGACAATTCGTTGCACTTGCCGGTAGGAAATTATTGAGAGACAGTTTTCAAGTGAATCAGAGCCCGGTTCTCTGTAGTTCGGGAGACTGTGAGGAGTCTGGAGAGGACGTGACGTCATCCTGCGCCAATTGGCAGGATGTTGGTGAGTTTCGCTTTTCGTGAGTTGGAAAGTCATTAGCTTAGACCTTAACGCCACTTTTGTTGACAAGTTTGGTTTTCTATTATCGAGATGCCGTGAGGGGCCTAGAAAGGGCATGATGTCATCCTGCGCCGATTAGCGGGATGTTGGTGAGTTCAACTTTTCGCGAGTTGGAAGAACGTCAGCTCATGCTTGTTTTGTGTGGCTTTTTTGGGCCGTTATTGTGAACTTATTTTAGGCCTCTTGGTGGGCCGATTTCAATACTTTGCTTATTTAGTTTATTTGGATATCTATTTTGTTGGCCTCAGAGGTGATCAATTTCTAGGGGAGTCGTTTAACTTATTTGGATATCCAACTTGTTGGCTTTGTGGGTGATCTATCCTCGAGTCACCGTTTTTTGTTATTTGGATTTTTGTTTGTTTATTTGGATATCAATTTCATTGGCCTCGGGGTGATCGATCCCCAGGTCGCCGCTCTTTTTTATTTAATACCCGTTTTATTATTTAGATATTCATTCCGTTGGCCTCGGGGTGATTGATTCCCGGGTAGCCGTTTATTTATTTGGATATCTGTTTCGTTGCCCTCGGGCGGATCGTTTTCCAGGTAGCTACTTACTTATTTGGATATACGTTTTGTTGTTTGGATATCCATTTTGTTAGCCTCGGGGTGATTGATCTCCGAGGATTGCCCCTTTTAGTTCGTGCCGTCGGATGGGACAACGCTTTTGAAAGATTAATTTCATTTGAGGTTTGTGCCTCATAAAAACTTCTGGATGTGGGTAGGAAAGAGTGCCTGGTAAGAAAATATACAATTAAACAACTTAAGCAATAAATGAAAGTGAAAAAGGCAAAATATAAAGGGTAAATAGATAGTCTTAAACGACCTCGATCTTGTTGCTTTGGAAAAATGTTTCTACGTATAGTAGCACCGTAAGTTGGTGGCATTCCAGATCTCGAGAGCTCGGTCCCATCTAGTCTTTCGAGCCTGTAGATTCCTTTTTCGATTACCATCTTGATTTGGTAGGGCCCCTCCCAGTTGGGCGTAAGCTTTCCTTTTTCGGAAGTGGGGGGGACTGATGTCTTTTCGTCGTAAGACGAGGTCTCCTGGTTCGAAGTCTCGTTGTACCGTGCTACGATTATACCTTAGACTTATTCTTTGTTTTAGTCCTAGCTCTCGTACGTATGCTATGCTCCTGACCTCGTCTACAAGATCTCGCTCTACTTCTTCGTCGTTTCCTCCCATGGTTCTGCGCGGGCTGGGGTCTTAGCATGCATTGAGGTCGGCGAGGAAGATGCCTGCCGCGTCTCGAGATCTCTTGTGGAGGGCCAAGCTGGTGTTATCGCACTCTACCGCCGCTTTCCGGTCCTGGTGTATCGTTCCAATGGTGCCATTATTGGCCTGGAATTTCATGATTAGGAACATGGTGATGATGACGGCAGATAGGTCGTTGATCGTCTTTCTTTCGAGGATGTTGTTGTAGGCAGTAGAGTCCTTGAGGACCACGAATTCGGAAAGGATGGTCTTCCTCTGGCTTCCGGTTCCGATGGTTAGTGGTAATATGGAACCATCTGGTTTAAGGAAGTTGTCTTTGAGTCCGGTCACCCCATTGCGGTGGCTTTGCAGATTTTCATTTCAGAGCAATAGGGGGTAGTACCTGCAAAGACACTCCGACGATCAAGTCAGAATGAATCTGAGAAGTATAAAATGTGTGGGAGGAATGACATACCTGAGGGGGCCTCTGGCTCCCCTTTATATAGCTAGTGGTAGTTATCTCATCTTATCTTATCTGGCTAAGATAAGGGAGGTATTCGAATTCAAATGTTGGTTAGAGATTGTAGGGCTAGTGATAAACCACTATTTTATGGTTAATCTTGTACTTAATTGAGTGGTTTTTATCAACTCTTTACCCACTTATTCATACTATTCGCATGTTTTACATTTTCCTTCCTGATTTTGTGCTATGATTGAAAACATGCTTCTTTGGCCTTTAAATTACTAACTTTAATCCTCTCTTATTATCATTCGATACCGTGATATGTGTGTTAAGTGATTTCAGAGATTACAGGACAGGAATGGCTCAGAGGATGGAAAGGAAGCATGCAAAAGTGGAAAGAATACAAGAAGTTGAAGAAATCGCTAAGCTGTCCAGCCTGACCTCTTCGCATTCAAACAGCCATAACTTGAGCTACAGAGGTTCAAACGACGCGATTTTAGTTGCATTGGAAAGCTAACGTTCGGGGCTTCGATTTGATATATAATATGCTATAGTTGCCCTTACGCTAGGTAACGCGAACACGTGCTCCACGCGGACGCGTCGCAGTGACGAAAATCAACATGGCAGATTTCTTCTCCAACGATTTCTGGGCTATTTTTGACCCAGTTTTTGGCCCAGAAAACACATATTAGAGGCTATAAAGTAGGGAAATCTATTCATTCATGATCACCAGCTCATAATTCATAATTTTTAGTTTTAGATGTAGTTTTTAGAGAGAGAGGTTCTCTCCTCTCTCTTAGGTTTTAGGATTAGGATTCCTCTTAAAGGAATTAGGATTTCTTATTATTTCAACTTTATTATTTCAACTTACAATTTCTTCCGAGTTCCAGGTTCAATGTCCTTTTTATTTATTTTATCAATTTAGCTTATGAACTCTTTATATTTTTGGATTAATTTCCTTTTATTAAATACAATTGAGGTATTTCAGATTTATGATTCTTATTTAGCTTTTTATATTCTTGGCTTTAATTGATTAACTGGAAGCTCTTGAGTTATCAACTATCCGTGATTGGTTGTTATGTCGGCTAAATTGACTGGTATTCCACTAACTCTAGTCTTTCCTTAGGAGTTGGCTTGGACTTGGAAATCTAACTAATTAGTTCACTTGACTTTCCCTTGCTTTCATAGGGGTTAACTAAGTGGGATTAACTTCCATTTTCATAGGAGTAACTAGGATACGACTTTCGAATTTTCATACCTTGCCAAGAGTTTTATTAGATATTAATTTATTAATTTCTGCAATTTATTTTCCTTGTTATTTAAATTACGTGTTCCTCACTTTCAAAACCCCCAATTTACAAGACTCATGACCAATAATAAGAACATCTCCCTGCAATTCCTTGAGAAGACGACCCGAGGTTAAATACTTCGGTTATCAATTTCAAAGGGGTTTGTTACTTGTGACAACCAAAATATTTGTAAGAAAGGACTTTTGTTGGTTTAGAAGCTATACCTGCAACGAGGATTTATCTGCGAATTTCTAGACCACGCAAAAGTTCTCTCTTCAAAGAACACACAACCTGTGAGATTTTGAGATTATTTACATGGTTACATTATTTAACCATAAATTTTTATTCTTGTGTGTTTTCTTCTCTATAATTGCAATCTTTGCTTTGTTCCATTCTACATGTCCATTATTTAGTGTATTTACATGCTTGCATATGATTGAGGCCGTTATTTGTTATTAGCTTACTTATCCCAAATAACCCTACCTTTTACATCACCCTTGTTAGCCACTTTGAACTTTTTAACCCCCTTCTATTTCATAACCACATTACTAGCCTTAAGCAGAAAAACAAAATAAAAATCCCATGTTGAATCCTTGGTTAGCTTAAGATAGATATTGTGTATAATTTAAGTGTGGGGAATTTTATGCGAATATGGGATGATATGAAAAAGTAGGGAATTAAATTGAATGAGTTATTTGAAAATTTGGGAAGCATGCTCATGTGAAATCAAAATAATTAAATTACCATGTGCATTAAAAAAATAATATATTAAGTAATTAAATAAGGGGATACAAAAAAAAAGAGAAGAAAAATAATATTACCCCAAATGCAAAATAAAAAGAATCAATGCACATGAGACAAAATTCAAAAATAAGTTTGATACATGAGCATGTAATACAAAAGTGGAAAAAATTTGGGTAGCTAGGTAAAGTATTTTAAAATTGTATAAAGTATGTATATGTTAGGTGAGATCTTAGACTAATCAAGGATTCACTTTGTTAGCTCACTTAGCCTTATATATATATATATATATATCAGCCCCATTACAACCCTGAAAAGACCTCATGATGTTTGCATTGGTATACTAAATATTTGTTGATTGGTTAGATGAAGAACAAGGTTTAGAAAGCATGACTAAGAGAAGAGTAGAGTGAATTACCCTATACATTTGAGAGATTAGAGTGCATATACACTACCAGTAAGGGTTCAATGCTTGATTCTATGTTCCCTGCTTTCATAAGCTATCTTCTTACAAGTTTACCTGTCTTTCATTGTATAATTTGAATTAGTGGAATTTGATTCATATTTGTCTTGGAGAACTTATTTACTTTTAACCAAGTAGGTAGAAACATTTTGCATATAGTTGCATTCATATAGATAGGTTGCATTTCATACATTCTATCATTCCTCTTCACTTTCTTTATAGCTTCTCTTGATTTTAGCATGAGGACATGCTAATGTTTAAGTGTGGGGAGGTTGATAAACCACTATTTTATGGTTTATCTTGTGCTTAATTGAGTGGTTTTTATCAACTCTTTACCCATTTATTCATACTATTCGCATGTTTTACGTTTTCCTTCCTGATTTTGTGCTATGATTGAAAACATGCTTCTTTGGCCTTTAAATTTCTAACTTTAATCCTCTCTTATTATCATTCGATGCCGTGATATGTGTGTTAAGTAATTTCAGAGATTATAGGACAGGAATGGCTCAGAGGATGGAAAGGAAGCATGCAAAAGTGGAAGGAATACAAGAAGTTGAAGAAATTGCTAAGCTGTCCAGCCTGAAATCTTTGTATTCAAACAATCATAACTTGAGCTACATAGGTCCAAATGACGCGATTCCAGTTGTGTTGGAAAGCTAACGTCCGGGGCTTCGATTTGATATATAATATGCCATAGTTTCCCTGACGCTAGGTGACATGAACGCGTGCTCTACGCGGACGCGTCATAGTGACGAAAATCAGCATGGTAGATTTCTTCTCCAGCGATTTCTGAGCTGTTTTTGACCTAGTTTTCGGCCCAGAAAACACATATTAGAGGCTATAAAGTAGGGAAACCCATTCATTCATGATCACCAACTCATAATTCATAATTTTTAGTTTTAGATGTAGTTTTTAGAGAGAGAGGTTCTCTCCTCTCTCTTAGGTTTTAGGATTAGGATTCCTCATAAAGGAATTAGGATTTCTTATTATTTCAACTTTATTATTTTAACTTACAATTTCTTCCGAGTTCCAGGTTCAATGTCCTTTTTATTTATTTTATCAATTTAGCTTATGAACTCTTTATATTTTTGGATTAATTTCCTTTTATTAAATGCAATTGAGGTATTTCAGATTTATGATTCTTATTTAGCTTTTTATATTCTTGGCTTTAATTGATTAACTGGAAGCTCTTGAGTTATCAACTATCCGTGATGGGTTGTTATGTCGGCTGAATTGACTGGAATTCCACTAACTCTAGTCTTTCCTTAGGAGTTGGCTACGACTTGGGAATTTAACTAATTAGTTCACTTGACTTTCCCTTACTTTCATAGGAGTTAACTAAGTGGGATTAACTTCCATTCTCATAGGAGTAACTAGGATAGGACTTCCGAATTTTCATACCTTGGCAAGAGTTTTATTAGATATTAATTTATTAATTCCTGCAATTTATTTTCTTTGTTATTTAAATTACCTATTCCTCACTTTCAAAACCCCCAATTTACAAAACTCATAACCAATAATAAGAACACCTCCCTGCAATTCCTTGAGAAGACGACCCGATGTTAAATACTTCGGTTATCAATTTCAAAGGGGTTTGTTACTTGTGACAACCAAAATATTTGTAAGAAAGGACTTTTGTTGGTTTAGAAGCTATACCTGCAACGAGGATTTATCTGCGAATTTCTAGACCACGCAAAAGTTCTCTTTTCAAAGAACACACAACCTGTGAGATTTTGAGATTATTTACATGGTTACATTATTTAACCATAAATTTTTATTCTTGTGTGTTTTCTTCTCTATAATTGTAATCTTTGCTTTGTTCCATTCTACATGTCCATTATTTAGTGTATTTACATGCTTGCATATGATTGAGGCCGTTATTTGTTATTAGCTTACTTATCCCAAATAAGCCTACCTTTTACATCACCCTTGTTAGCCACTTTGAACTTTTTAACCCCCTTCTATTTCATAAGCACATTACTAGCCTTAAGCAGAAAAACAAAATAAAAATCCCATGTTGAATCCTTGGTTAGTTTAAGATAGATATTGTGTATAATTTAAGTGTGGAGAATTTTATGCGAATATGGGATGATATGAAAAAGTAGGGAATTAAATTGAATGAGTTATTTGAAAATTTGGGAAGCATGCTCATGTGAAATCAAAATAATTAAATTACCATGTGCATTGAAAAAAAATAATATATTAAGTAATTAAATAAGGGGATACAAAAAAAAAAGAGAAGAAAAATAATATTACCCCAAATGCAAAATAAAAAGAATCAATGCACATGAGACAAAATTCAAAAATAAGTTTGATACATGAGCATGTAATACAAAAGTGGAAAAAATTTGGGTAGCTAGGTAAAGTATTTTAAAATTGTATAAAGTATGTATATGTTAGGTGAGATCTTAGACTAATCAAGGATTCACTTTGTTAGCTTGCTTAGCCTTATATATATATATATATCAGCCCCATTACAACCCTGAAAAGACCTCATGATGTTTGCATTGGTATACTAAATATTTGTTGATTGGTTAGATGAAGAACAAGGTTTAGAAAGCATGACTAAGAGAAGAGTAGAGTGAATTACCCTATACATTTGAGAGATTAGAGTGCATATACACTACCAGTAAGGGTTCAATGCTTGATTCTATGTTCCCTGCTTTCATAAGCTATCTTCTTACAAGTTTACCTGTATTTCATTGTATAATTTGAATTAGTGGAATTTGATTCATATTTGTCTTGGAGAACTTATTTACTTTTAACCAAGTAGGTAGAAACATTTTGCATATAGTTGCATTCATATAGATAGGTTGCATTTCATACATTCTATCATTCCTCTTCACTTTCTTTATAGCTTCTCTTGATTTTAGCATGAGGACATGCTAATGTTTAAGTGTGGGGAGGTTGATAAACCACTATTTTATGGTTTATCTTGTGCTTAATTGAGTGGTTTTTATCAACTCTTTACCCATTTATTCATACTATTCGCATGTTTTACGTTTTCCTTCCTGATTTTGTGCTATGATTGTAAACATGCTTCTTTGGCCTTTAAATTACTAAATTTAATCCTCTCTTATTATCATTTGATGTCGTGATATGTGTGTTAAGTAATTTCAGAGATTATAGGACAGGAATGGCTCAGAGGATGGAAAGGAAGCATGCAAAAGTGGAAGGAATACAAGAAGTTGAAGAAATTGCTAAGCTGTCTAGCCTGACATCTTTGCATTCAAACAGTCATAACTTGAGCCACATAAGTCCAAATGACGCGATTCTAATTGTGTTGGAAAGCTAACGTCCGGGGCTTCGATTTGATATATAATATGCCATAGTTTCCCTGACGCTAGGTGACACGAACGCGTGCTCCACGCGGACGCATCACAGTGACGAAAATCAGCATGGTAGATTTCTTCTCCAGCGATTTCTGGGCTGTTTTCGACCCAGTTTTTGGCCCAGAAAACACATATTAGAGGCTATAAAGTGGAGAAACCCATTCATTCATGATCACCAACTCATAATTCATAATTTTTAGTTTTAGATGTAGTTTTTAGAGAGAGAGGTTCTCTCCTCTCTCTTAGGTTTTAGGATTAGGATTCCTCATAAAGGAATTAGGATTTCTTATTATTTCAACTTTATTATTTTAACTTATAATTTCTTCCGAGTTCCAGGTTCAATGTCCTTTTTATTTATTTTATCAATTTAGCTTATGAACTCTTTATATTTTTGGATTAATTTCCTTTTATTAAATGCAATTGAGGTATTTCAGATTTATGATTCTTATTTAACTTTTTATATTCTTGGCTTTAATTGATTAACTGGAAGCTCTTGAGTTATCAACTATCCGTGATTGGTTGTTATGTCGGCTAAATTGACTGGTATTCCACTAACTCTAGTCTTTCCTTAGGAGTTGGCTAGGACTTGGGAATTTAACTAATTAGTTCACTTGACTTTCCCTTGCTTTCATAGGAGTTAACTAAGTGGGATTAACTTCCATTCTCATAGGAGTAACTAGGATAGGACTTCCAAATTTTCATACCTTGGCAAGAGTTTTATTAGATATTAATTTATTAATTCCTGCAATTTATTTTCCTTGTTATTTAAATTACCTATTCCTCACTTTCAAAACCCCCAATTTACAAAACTCATAACCAATAATAAGAACACCTCCCTGCAATTCCTTGAGAAGACGACCCGAGGTTAAATACTTCGGTTATCAATTTCAAAGGGGTTTGTTACTTGTGACAACCAAAACATTTGTAAGAAAAGACTTTTGTTGGTTTAGAAGCTATACCTGCAACGAGGATTTATCTGCGAATTTCTAGACCACGCAAAAGTTCTCTATTCAAAATGGTCGATACCGACTTCCAGGGGTTAGTTACCTTCTTTCCAACACCAATACTCTATTTTCTTTTTTTTGTTCATTGTTGCATTTGCATATTTAATTGCATGTTTTTTTGATTTTACCCATTTAGTTACTATTGGTTGAAGTAATATTTTCTTTTTCAAGAAATTTTTATAGTATTTCACTAATTTAAATTAAAACTTTTGTATTAAATTTGTTTGAAGTTGTATTTAGAACATAATTTTTGCGCCAAAGAACACCTCCCTGGAATTCCTTGAGAAGACGACCCGAGGTTAAATACTTCGGTTATCAATTTCAAAGGGGTTTGTTACTTGTGACAACCAAAACATTTGTAAGAAAGGACTTTTGTTGGTTTAGAAGCTATACCTGCAACGAGGATTTATCTGCGAATTTCTAGACCACGCAAAAGTTCTCTCTTCAAAATGGCGCTGTTGCCGGGGAATTGCAAACGTGTGCCTTATTATTGGTTATTGTAAATATTTGCTTTTTGCTTGTTTATTTTTTTTTTTTTTTTGCTCTTTCGTAAATTAAGAGGTTATTGGTTTTATTTAGTTATTAAAAATTTTTTTTTCAAAAATTTGTTCTTGGTGTTCATCTTGATCTTCAAGTTATTCTTCGTGTTCATCTTGACCTTCAAGTTGTTCTTAATTGTTTTCTTCGTTTTGATCTAAAAATTTTAAGTTTGGTGTCATTTTATTGTTTTTCTCTTTCCTCATTAAATTCAAAAATTCAAAATTTAAGACTCAAATTTCAAATTTCAAATTTCAATTTCCAAAATTCAAATTAAAAAAAATTAAATTCAAATTTCAAATTTTCAAATTTCAATTTTCAAAATTCAAATTTAAAAATTTAAAATTCAAATTTCAAATTTCAAAATTCAAATCTCTTTTTTCAAAATTCATATCTTTTTCAAAATCTTATCTTATCTTATGTCAAAAAAATCAAATTTCAAAATTTAATATTCAAAATTCAAATTTTAGATTTGAAATTTCAAATTTCAAAATTCAAATTTCAAAGATTTAAAATTCAAAATTTTAAAATTTCAAATTTCAAAATTTAAAATTCAAATTTCAAAATTTAATTTTCAAATTCAAAATTTAAATAACCTTTTAATTTAAAATTTATTTTTATTTTCGTTTTTAATTACTATTATGAGTTCTCACCCCTCTCGCTTTGAGTTTGGTTCCAATGTTGTTGCAAGAAATGGAAATTATAACAGGAACATGCATCAAGGTCAAAACAATCAGAGATGGAAGGAGCCATGAGGATCTGATCAACCCTTCCGGCAACAACACCTTCCACAGTACCACAGACAAAGACCATTTCACGATGCATACCAAGACAATAGTTATGGTGGACCCTTCCGTGACAACCAACATCCACCAAATTACTATAGTCAAGAGCCATTCCATGGGCATATCAAGATGATAGATATGATGGACCTCCATCATATGCCTATGAACCTCCACAACATAACTTTGAACCACCACACTCACAAGCCAACTACCACCATTCACCTCCATATGACCCTAACCCGTATCCACCATACCAACCACCTTATGAGCCAAATGAACCATACACAGAACCACCCCCATTCCAACACAACTACTCTCATGAACCACCACCTCAATATTCACCATCTCCATATCCTTATCAAGAAGAACCACCTCCCTATTATGAACCCTCTCTCCCAACCAATGAACCCTCATATCCACTCCAACCTCCAATGGATGACAGACTTCGTGTTCTTCTTCAAGGGGAAGCGAAGATGCAAAGGAGTATACTGGAACTCACGACTGCCTTAACCGAGATAGTAAATATAATAGCTTCCTGACATCTGAGCACTCAAAGAACTCCCATGGCTACATGTGGAGAATCAAAAGAAGAGCAAAGCATGAAGGAGACACTAGAAACTTCGGTGGACAATGAGGAACATGGCTTTATACTGGAACAAGTGGAGGAAGCCATAATAGTTGCAGAGGAAGAAATAGTTGCAGACTTAGGAGATGCTGAACCTCCATGGGAAAGTCAGGTTATAAAACCTCCTTCCAAGGCGATTGAAATTGATGCTGAGGAGGGTATACAACCTCCAAGGCATATCATGGTTGAAGACTTGGAAGAGGTTGGTCAAGAGATGGAGATTAAAGAAGAAGAAGCACAGCCTCTCATGCCCTTGGTGAGCAATGAAGAAGAGATTGAATTGGAAGAAAGCTACCAAGAGGAAGAGGTTGATATTGAAGAAACTTGCAAAGAGGTGGAAGTTGTCAGAGAAGAGCACAAGGGAGTGGAGCTTGCGAATTTGTTAGAAATACCTCCCCCTAAGTTTCCATCATCCTTCACAACATTCAAGTGGGTAAAATTCATATCCCTTAGCTTTCTAATTCCACTTGAGATGGGCTACTGGAGACGGATGGTCAACTTAGAGCTCTTTGTGGCATTGAGAGTAAGAGGAAGATGGTTAGTGATTGGAGTTGTCAAGCAAGGTTCAACATGGTTATGTGCTCCAAGTTTAAATGCAAGGGTTGGTGTAAAGCTCAAATGAATGGTTCTAGGAAGTTGTTTGGCCGCTTTAGTGAGAATTCAGATTGCCTGCCACCCGGATGGAACAATATTGCTCAACAAGAAGACGGGTGCAAAAGCAAGATTTGGGACCCCGAAATTCATGCTGGCAATCAACACTCTTGGAGCCTTGTCACTTGCTTTAACTTACTTGAAGGCTTTCTGCGCCTAGTTTGGGATCCCGGAGGCTGTTGGCATTCCAAACATTGGTGGAGATTCCTGGATGAATACAAGCACAAGCCACCATAACAAAGGACTCCCCAAATGTCCAACTTAAGGACTTTAACTAAAAGTGCTAGGTGGGAGACAACTCACCATGGTATGATCGTTCATTTTCTTCCATTTTAATTTTATTTCGTTTTGTTTGTTTTTAGTTTTATTCTATTTTATTGAACCTGGAATTATTCATAACATCCATATCAGCATTGCATTTTGCATTCTGCATTTTTCATGCATAAAAAAAATCGCACGCGACGCGACAGCGTCGCCGACGCGTCCGTGTCACCAGTGCATTGGGAAGAAAAGAAAATTGAACAGAAAGTCATGCGAAAGTGTGGCTGGAGGCGTGCCTTTGGCACAAATTGATCCACGCGACCGCGTCGCTGACTCGTCTGCGTCATGTGGGAAAAATGCCTCACACGCGTCCGTGTCACCCACGCGAACGCGTGCTCCAACAAATCGACGTAAAAGGGGTGCATGGCCGAAAGTTGTGCTGGAGTAGGTCTGGACTAGTGCTAGAAGCACAAACCTTACCACGCGAACGCGTGCCCCACGCGAACGCGTGCCCCACGCGTCCGCACCATTTTTGCAAACATGGCCATCCACGCGATCGCGTCATCCACGCGACCGCGTCACCCAAAAATTTGGCAAAAAGAGTTTCGAACAGAGAGTTGTGCGTACGTGAGGCTGCACTCGCGCCAACCGCACAAATCAGGCCACGCGATCGCGTGACCCACGCGTCCGCATCACCTGACCTTATCGCACACCACGCGACCGCGTCCGCGTCGCCTGCGCCGCACAACTTATCCAGATCAGCGCCAATTATTTTGTTTTTTCTTTTCTAATCCTAATCTCTCCTATCTTTTCTTTTTTCTTCTTTCTTTCTTACTTTATTTCTTTCACTTCTCATTCTTTTTCATCTTCATTCTATTTTTCTTAATTTATTTGCATATTTCATTCTATGTATTTTAATTTTGTGCATATTTTTCTTTTCTTTTCTAAATTTATTATTTTTCCATTGGTGTTACTTGTTCATATTCAACTGTTGTGTCTTTTTTGGTATTATTTTGGTGCTCAGTGACTTGTTTTACACTGTTGGGTAATATTATTTAAGTCAATGCTAATCTTTATGATATTTGTATTAATTTTGCATTGACAATAATTTATATTATCTTGCACTCTCTTCCTCATTGTTGTAAATTTTTGCACCCTTGATTTGCCATGTACTTCTACTGTTTTCTCACTTGCATGTTGTAGCTACCATATAATTGAGACCCTTATTATCTGGCATTAACACCCATATTTTATTTATTTTCTATCTTTATTTTTGGATTACTTTTCTTCTTTTCCCTCTTCTTTCAGGATGGCCACTGTAAGACCCAGAATCTTTGAAAAGTCTTACTATGATCAAGTCTCAAATCCTACAGTTATTTATAGCCTTAATTTCAGAGATTATTTTATTAAAGATAATTAAGGCAAGTTTTGATTTATTGGATTTGAGATAAGTTATGGTTATTATCCAATTTTATAATTATTGGATTATTTTCTATATTTAAAGTATAAGGTTGATAGTTATGAAATAATAAGGATTTTATATGAATTGGATTAGATAAGTAATATTTTAAATATTATTACTGCTATTTTGGAAAATGAAGAAATTAAGCATATTATTTCTAATTTTTAGATTTGGGCATTTTATTGAAAATAATTTGTGAAATTGATGAGCAAATAGTATTTTCTATGTACAAATAATGTTGGATTTAATTTGGGTTTCAATTACTATATTATTCCCGATTTTAAGTGAAATTACTAAAATGCCCATGCCCTTAACCCTAATTTTTGAAAATGAAGCCCTAACCCTAAAACCCTAACCCATGACCCGGTAACCCATTGTTTCCCCATGCTCCAGCTGCAGCCGAAAACCCCTTTCTTCCTAACTCAGCAGCAGCAGCGTTTCTTTTCCATGATGGAAAAGGAAAACATAAACAGAAAAGGGAGAGGGAGTCTGAGTCGTGTCAGGGGAAGAGAAGAGGGAGGGGCGAGCCAGCATCGGTGGGCCTTGTCGTTGCCGCCAAGCTGCTCGCCGTTCACCACCACAGACGAAGAAAAAAGGGGTGCGCGCGGAGGAGGTGAAGCTGTCGCCGTCACCGTCGCGGGTAGGACCGCCGCGGTGCTTGGTTCCCGTTGCGGCTGGACTTCGACCGCCACCGTGATGCTCGCGTCGTAGTCCTCCTCACTGCGGAGTCTGAGTCCTCGCCATCCATGGAGGGTCGAAGAGAGATGCTCGAGCAGGAGGGAGAGAGAGATCGGCAGAAAAAGGGGGTCCTTGTTCTGCCGCCGTGCCTCCGCCGTCGCGGGCCCTCCGCTGTCCTTCCACCACCACTGAAGTCCCTCATCGCCATGGCTTGCTGTTCGAAGCTGCCAACTCGCCACTACTGTCTGCTCCGATCCGGTTCGAAGGAGAGAGCGCCATTGAGTGGGGAAACGCTTCTGTCACGCTCCTCGGTCACTGGTGATGGAGCCGCGCCGCCGTCGGAACCACCGCCGCCTCTGCCAGATTCCACCTCCATCGTGGTTGATCATGGAGGAGAGTGGAGGAAACTGCCTCTTCCGTCGCCGGAGAACTCTGCCAGTAAGCGTTTAATTTGTGGTTTCGGTCATTTTGGATATTGAGGAGGTTTTGATGCTGCGTGGCTTTTATAGTTGATCCACCGGAGCTTCTGGTCGCTGCCGGAGCTGCCGCTGAGCCGGTTCGGAGACCACTGCCGTGTCGGTTCAGCCGTTCCTCCTTCGGTTTGGTAAGCGTTTTCGATTTGAAAGCTCTCTAGTTACTATTTTGTCATTATACACAAAGGTTTTGCGGCATCAATTGCTATAAGATTGAGTTTCTATTGTTATATGTCGCGATTAGTGTTGCTGTGGTTACGGCGAGAGTGGCTTGGAGCCGAGGTTGCGATTGTTGGCGATTTCGGTTTAAGAGAAGAGGTTCCGGTGACGCGTTTGGGTTATGGTTTGCGTTTTGAGGTAGGGGCGCTTTCCAAAAACTATGTTTTATGTATTGGAATTATTACATATGGATACTGATGTGAGATATTGTGTATTTGGTGATTGTAAATTGCCTTATGTATTATTTGATTGACTCGAATGATTATGGATGTTGGTTTGGCTGAATTGTTGTGCGGCTTTATGAAATGTAATGTTTTAAAGTTGATTCTTTAAAGATTTGAAATCTGAGTTTAAACCGTTGAGGATTGGTTTGAATTGAGTCAATTATTTCAATGATGTGAAAAGTCGAATGCACTTTTGAATTCAGCCTGGTTTACTTTAATTGACTTGGTTATGGACAAATGATTTATTGCCGAACTGATTCTTTAAAGCTTTGGAAATGAGTTAAATCGATTGATATTGAGTTGATTTTGAAATGGTATTCTTGAGATACGCCACTGAGGCGATTGTTGGATTTAGCCTGCTTTGAATTGATTTCTGGTTTTGTGTTGTTGAAAAGGAATGAGGAACGGTTTAGTTGGGACCCAAACCGGGTGGCAAAAGTCCAAGTTTTAGGGGAGGTGCTGCCGAAATTTCTATAAACTCTTAGTCTTGTTTGAAAGGTTATAAAAAAAGGTTAGATTTGAGAGATTGTATTATTTGATTTATTAAAAGGATATTTATGTTTTCAAGCTTAATTTATTTGATGAACCTTATACGTTGAGTTCGGCTTATTTAGAACTGAACTATTTTTACCGTTTGAATCACTGGAGGAAAGAATGATGCTATAATATTGATTTCAATATAAAAAGGAGTTTTTAGTGATTTTTAAAGGAACCTAGATTTTTGATTGAGTAATCAAGTTTGAGGCATTTTAGAAGAGTTGGAAAAATGGGTTCCAAAAAGAAATCTGAAAGCGGTTTGATTCAAATGAACTGGTTCCGTTTCAAATGAGTTGATTTTGGACCGGGTTGGAACTTGTGATTTTGTATGGTTCAGTTTCATAATAAATTCAGTTTTATTTACTTGAACCGAGAATCTATGATTTTAAGAGTTTCAATGAATTTTAAAGAATTGATGTAAGATGACCTTCCCTAAAGACTTGGGACTCTGCCGAGAAGCTTTTGTTATAAAATCCCATTGTTGGATGAGTGATTTTGAATACTTTGAAATAAATCCTTAACTTGCCATGGTTTTGGAAGTTTTGGAAAGAGAATGCCAAGAGTGGCTTTGTTTTCAAAAGGAGACTCACTTTGAGTAAATTTGGCTTATGAGCCTGAGATGATTTGAGAAAATGAGATTTTTAAAGCCAAGGCTGAAATGAGTTGAAATTTGATTTCAGAGTGAAACGGCTTGAGAAAAGTAATTTATGGCTTAAATTCCAGTTTTATGAATTTAATGATGTTGAACGGTGGAAGTGCTGTTTTGTTATGGGCCGGAATGGCTGTGTATGATTATGAATATTGGCTGGTTTTGGATTGAACCGTGAGCCGGAATGGCTGTGTATGATATTGATTCATGGCTGAATGCCGAATGAGTTATGGGCCGTATGGCTGACTATGAATTTTGAATTTAAGCTGGATGGCTGAGATGGATGTTGATCCATGGCTGGAACTGAATGAATATATGTTTGAGATACCTGGGTAGTAGCAAGGGTTGTGGTTCGTCCCACTTGCTCCAGGTCAGAGACTGTGACGCCTGGGTAGTAGCGGTAGTAGTGGTGATTCCACTCGCTCCAGGTTGAGCTTTTAAACACCCGCCTGGGTAGTAGCCGCAGTAGTGGTTATTCCATTGGCTCTGGGTTGAGCGGGTAGTAGCAATGGGGTTGTAGCTCAAACCTACTTGCTCCGCGATGGGTGTTTCTGTCCATGGATAGCTACCAGGACGTGTCGGGTTGGCTATATAACCGACAGATGATATCATCAGCCACTAGGGACAGGCATGCATCATATGCATCTATGTGACATTGTTTGGGTGTGCATATTATACTTGGTTTGCCTTTGTGATTAACTGCTAATTATTCTACTTGCTGTAACTGTTTGTTTGTGCTTGAACTTGCTATCTGTGTTTGCAATTGGGACTCTGTTGGATTGTGGTAATTTGGTTGATGGTTGGATTGTTTGGGCCTAGGGCCGTGGTTGGATTGAGATGGACCGATGGTTGATTTCGGTTTTGTGTTTCTGATTTGGAAAAATATGAAAGGCTATTTTGGTTCAACATAGATAAACCTTTTTGAAAGGCTTTTGGTGTTTTTGAGAATTGAACGGTTCCTCTTTCAGAAAAGATTTCCAACTTTACCTTATTGAAAACTGTTGTTTTTGAAAGAGGCATAAGACAGTTATTAATCACTGGTGCGGTTATCTTTATGTATCCTATTACAGTAATTCCCAAAAACCCTCTACTGAGAACCCTTTCGAGGATGATGTTCTCACCTCCCTACATTTTTTCCCTTTCAGGATATGGGCGCAGAAGTTACGAAGAGCTTATTTAATTGTTGATGTGATGCTCTGTATTGTTTTAGTTATGGTTTATTGTACCCTCGCCTTTATCTTGATATATATTCTGTAAGAGGGATAGGAATTGTATTGGTTAATGCTTGTAATAATATTTATATATATGTATGTATATATATATGTATGTACTCTTTATGAGTTTCTGTACGTTGTATGGTATGCATGGATGTACGTTGTATAGCGAAAGTATTTTTAGGAGCGGTATTGCGGTTTAAAGTTTCAAACAGGCTCATATTTTAGTATTAAATAGTATAAAAGTTGTCGTAATGTCCGAGCTATCAGAGTCGCGCAGCCGGAAGCGTGAGCTTTGGTAGTTAGGGTGTTACATTATGGTATCAGAGCAGTTCTTCTTGTAGAGCCTGAGGAATGGACTGACTATGCTTCAATTGCATACTCTGAGTGTTTGTCATGTATTAGGTCTTGTCGAATGACGAGAATTAGAGCTTTATGCACATGACGATCTATTGATTAACGCTGTTAGTCTTGCATTGCATAATTCTTGGTATTAAGTTTGGCCGGCTTAATACTAGTGAATTATGTATATGAAAGCACTGATGGGTTATCATAGATGAAATACGAGTTTTGAGTAAAGCGAATCGCGGGTTTTGGGAACGTTAGAAACTATTTCTCGAGGCTATTCAGTTGTGAGTCTTGAATTCTGTTCGAGTCGACTTGTTCTTTCATATCCTAACTTGAAGTTCTTGTTTGCTAATCCCCTTGAAAAGTAGTTTGATGTTCCACTCTATTCCTCTATCCACATGCATTCTTGTTTGATCTTAAGTGCATATGCTTGTTTGAGATCCTTGTTGCACCTACCTTCCTTTGTTTGAGTTCTTCTTGATTCAAGTATTCTTTGATATAGCCTTGAACTTGTCTTAATGTGATGTGACTTTTAACTCCGGATTCCGGGTTCATTCTTAGAGAACTTGTTGATTCAGTTTTCCTCTTATTTGACAGTGATTACAGTCAATTTTGAGATTTTTATAAAAATTGCTGTTGATTAGATACATACTTATCTATATATGAACTTTGAAGATTTCTTATACAGTTTGACAATTATTTACTCCTAATACCTCGGCCGTACTTTTACTAGTCTATAGAACTGCACCTACTTAAAATACAATTTGACTTTCTAGTAATTTTACTATAGTTCCATCGCACGCCTTTATCTGATTATGCATTTGGGCATTTTTCGAAATTCTGGGAAGAAGGAATTCTTCGCTTTTATTCCGGTTGATTTTTGTTGATAAACTTTACCTAAATTATTTTTAACTTGAGTTCGGTTTAACATACTACATTGTTGATGCCATTGTTGTTCTTTTGAAAATGTTGGACTCATAGCTTTCTTCTTATGAACGAACTCGTTCCTTCTTAAGCTTTTCACCTCTATGAATGTCATACGTGACTCTGTTTTTAACTAATCTTTTACATCTTATAAACATTACCATTGATCTTAGTTTGTCCTCTCTTGCGGATTTCATCCTTATGTGAGTCAGTTTGATTCGTTTCAAGTTAGTGCATTGTTTATTCTCTCATTATCTCTACAAGAGTTATTAGTCAAGAATTTTATCCTTGAGAAATTACAAATGATTGAGTTGTCTTTTTCTATGACTTTTGTATTCTTTTGGATCAATTTAAAACTTGTTTGATGTTTCATGTCTAGTGGATCTTGTTTGGACTATTTTAATTTAAAATCCTTTCTAGTATGGCTTGACTCCTTTTTAATACATCTTAAACTATTTGGATGTTCTTCTGAGATGGTGATTTCAAGAACACTTTTGGAGTCTTGTTTTGAGCCTTGGTTAAATGGGTTTTGAATCCTCTTTGAAGAAATATTAAACGGAATTTATTTTCTGTTGCTTGATGGATATTGGAACCATTTTTCAATTTTGACAAAGTTGATTTTAAGTTGGCATGTGCTATTTTAAATGAAGTTTTGAATAGCTTCGTGGTTTAATGGAAACCTGTCCGTTTGTAACGCACCACTTATTTCCTTTACCAAATTGTAAGCAAATTTTTACTTCGGAGTTTCTTTTCTAAAAAGAGTTTAATTTTCTCTTTCGTCTTTGCCATGATTTTATACACACTTGTTTGAATATGAACTTTGAGAATTTTTGAATAAGCATTTGATTTCTTTTCTGAGTTTTATGATTGCCTTTGGTTAAGTTGTGCACCTAATTATCTTTCTAAAATATTTGAGGAAATATTTTAGCTCTTAGCCAAACTTGTGTGCATTTTATTTTTAAAACTCTACATGATCTACTTCAACATGAAAGCGTATTAAAAGCAAAGCCACATTTATGCTTTTGTTACTCTTTTGAAGGATGTTGTTACTTAACTTCTCTTTCAGACTGCGAAGTGGTTTTTCTGCAAGTTTTCGATTCTTTTAAGAGCAATGTATTCGAAAGTATTTTAATTATGCTCTTGAGTTCTGTGAGCCTTGTCTTGGGTTTGAAATATTCTCTTCTGTAAACCTCATAATTCTTCGACCCAATTTGAATTTGGTTCAAATTAATGTGCTGATTCTTCTTATTGGACCTATTGAATTTCTTTTATCCAAGGGTTATCTTTGAAGTTGTCAATTGAATTGAGTCTAGCAAACTTCATTGCTCGAGTGTCCTTGTTTATTTGAAATTGGATACATTCTCTCAAATCTTTGAGTACTATCCTTGACATTTGACTCTCCTTTTTAAATCTTGTGTCCTTCTGAGTAGACTCGAGAATTGTTTTGATATCACGTGCGACTTGTAGACGTAGTAACGCGATGCGTTAGTTCTTTAAGACGTGATGTGTATACGAAAGTTGAAGTGGTAGGTGTGCAACGTATGAGTTGTGGGCGTTTTGTTCCTTGCGAACGGGTTTGTGGTTGTCAGGCTTGTGATCAAATTTGGGGTTTGTAAAGCGCTTGATGGAGTTGGAAAGTTGAAACTTTGAGGTTGATATGAGATTAGTGTGCGGAGGTTGAGCACGTCGTTTTAACTCCATCCTGTTTGATAGCCTTTGATGCCTTGCCCTTCTATCACATGATTGACCCATGTTATCTTTTGCATTGAGCCTACCTTGTAACGTTTGCTTTGCAATCACACTCCTACCTTTACATCCTTATGCTTATGACAATCAAAGTATTTGAAAATCGTATATATGATTATATTTTGAGATATTTTTGCTTCTTCCTTAAATGTATTCGAGGGTGAACTGTTATGGAATTTCTTTCATTTTGTATCAATTTTCGAGGGCGAAAATTTTTATAAGGTGGGTAGAATGTAAGACCCAGAATCTTTGAAAAGTCTTATTATGATCAAGTCTCAAATCCTACAGTTATTTATAGCCTTAATTTCAGAGATTATTTTATTAAAGATAATTAAGGCAAGTTTTGATTTATTGGATTTGAGATAAGTTATGGTTATTATCCAATTTTATAATTATTGGATTATTTTCTATATTTAAAGTATAAGGTTGATAGTTATGAAATAATAAGGAT
Organism: Arachis hypogaea; assembly: GCF_003086295.3. Classification (NCBI taxonomy): domain Eukaryota; kingdom Viridiplantae; phylum Streptophyta; class Magnoliopsida; order Fabales; family Fabaceae; genus Arachis; species Arachis hypogaea. The sequence continues at coordinate 75,597,068 of NC_092049.1, read as the reverse complement.
TTTATATGAATTGGATTAGATAAGTAATATTTTAAATATTATTACTGCTATTTTGGAAAATGAAGAAATTAAGCATATTATTTCTAATTTTTAGATTTGGGCATTTTATTGAAAATAATTTGTGAAATTAATGAGCAAATAGTATTTTCTATGTACAAATAATGTTGGATTTAATTTGGGTTTCAATTACTATATTATTCCCGATTTTAAGTGAAATTACTAAAATGCCCATGCCCTTAACCCTAATTTTTGAAAATGAAGCCCTAACCCTAAAACCCTAACCCATGACCCGGTAACCCATTGTTTCCCCATGCTCCAGCTGCAGCCGAAAACCCCTTTCTTCCTAACTCAGCAGCAGCAGCGTTTCTTTTCCATGATGGAAAAGGAAAACATAAACAGAAAAGGGAGAGGGAGTCTGAGTCGTGTCAGGGGAAGAGAAGAGGGAGGGGCGAGCCAGCATCGGTGGGCCTTGTCGTTGCCGCCAAGCTGCTCGCCGTTCACCACCACAGACGAAGAAAAAAGGGGTGCGCGCGGAGGAGGTGAAGCTGTCGCCGTCACCGTCGCGGGTAGGACCGCCGCGGTGCTTGGTTCCCGTTGCGGCTGGACTTCGACCGCCACCGTGATGCTCGCGTCGTAGTCCTCCTCACTGCGGAGTCTGAGTCCTCGCCATCCATGGAGGGTCGAAGAGAGATGCTCGAGCAGGAGGGAGAGAGAGATCGGCAGAAAAAGGGGGTCCTTGTTCTGCCGCCGTGCCTCCGCCGTCGCGGGCCCTCCGCTGTCCTTCCACCACCACTGAAGTCCCTCATCGCCATGGCTTGCTGTTCGAAGCTGCCAACTCGCCACTACTGTCTGCTCCGATCCGGTTCGAAGGAGAGAGCGCCATTGAGTGGGGAAACGCTTCTGTCACGCTCCTCGGTCACTGGTGATGGAGCCGCGCCGCCGTCGGAACCACCGCCGCCTCTGCCAGATTCCACCTCCATCGTGGTTGATCATGGAGGAGAGTGGAGGAAACTGCCTCTTCCGTCGCCGGAGAACTCTGCCAGTAAGCGTTTAATTTGTGGTTTCGGTCATTTTGGATATTGAGGAGGTTTTGATGCTGCGTGGCTTTTATAGTTGATCCACCGGAGCTTCTGGTCGCTGCCGGAGCTGCCGCTGAGCCGGTTCGGAGACCACTGCCGTGTCGGTTCAGCCGTTCCTCCTTCGGTTTGGTAAGCGTTTTCGATTTGAAAGCTCTCTAGTTACTATTTTGTCATTATACACAAAGGTTTTGCTGCATCAATTGCTATAAGATTGAGTTTCTATTGTTATATGTCGCGATTAGTGTTGCTGTGGTTACGGCGAGAGTGGCTTGGAGCCGAGGTTGCGATTGTTGGCGATTTCGGTTTAAGAGAAGAGGTTCCGGTGACGCGTTTGGGTTATGGTTTGCGTTTTGAGGTAGGGGCGCTTTCCAAAAACTATGTTTTATGTATTGGAATTATTACATATGGATACTGATGTGAGATATTGTGTATTTGGTGATTGTAAATTGCCTTATGTATTATTTGATTGACTCGAATGATTATGGATGTTGGTTTGGCTGAATTGTTGTGCGGCTTTATGAAATGTAATGTTTTAAAGTTGATTCTTTAAAGATTTGAAATCTGAGTTTAAACCGTTGAGGATTGGTTTGAATTGAGTCAATTATTTCAATGATGTGAAAAGTCGAATGCACTTTTGAATTCAGCCTGGTTTACTTTAATTGACTTGGTTATGGACAAATGATTTATTGCCGAACTGATTCTTTAAAGCTTTGGAAATGAGTTAAATCGATTGATATTGAGTTGATTTTGAAATGGTATTCTTGAGATACGCCACTGAGGCGATTGTTGGATTTAGCCTGCTTTGAATTGATTTCTGGTTTTGTGTTGTTGAAAAGGAATGAGGAACGGTTTAGTTGGGACCCAAACCGGGTGGCAAAAGTCCAAGTTTTAGGGGAGGTGCTGCCGAAATTTCTATAAACTCTTAGTCTTGTTTGAAAGGTTATAAAAAAAGGTTAGATTTGAGAGATTGTATTATTTGATTTATTAAAAGGATATTTATGTTTTCAAGCTTAATTTATTTGATGAACCTTATACGTTGAGTTCGGCTTATTTAGAACTGAACTATTTTTACCGTTTGAATCACTGGAGGAAAGAATGATGCTATAATATTGATTTCAATATAAAAAGGAGTTTTTAGTGATTTTTAAAGGAACCTAGATTTTTGATTGAGTAATCAAGTTTGAGGCATTTTAGAAGAGTTGGAAAAATGGGTTCCAAAAAGAAATCTGAAAGCGGTTTGATTCAAATGAACTGGTTCCGTTTCAAATGAGTTGATTTTGGACCGGGTTGGAACTTGTGATTTTGTATGGTTCAGTTTCATAATAAATTCAGTTTTATTTACTTGAACCGAGAATCTATGATTTTAAGAGTTTCAATGAATTTTAAAGAATTGATGTAAGATGACCTTCCCTAAAGACTTGGGACTCTGCCGAGAAGCTTTTGTTATAAAATCCCATTGTTGGATGAGTGATTTTGAATACTTTGAAATAAATCCTTAACTTGCCATGGTTTTGGAAGTTTTGGAAAGAGAATGCCGAGAGTGGCTTTGTTTTCAAAAGGAGACTCACTTTGAGTAAATTTGGCTTATGAGCCTGAGATGATTTGAGAAAATGAGATTTTTAAAGCCAAGGCTGAAATGAGTTGAAATTTGATTTCAGAGTGAAACGGCTTGAGAAAAGTAATTTATGGCTTAAATTCCAGTTTTATGAATTTAATGATGTTGAACGGTGGAAGTGCTGTTTTGTTATGGGCCGGAATGGCTGTGTATGATTATGAATATTGGCTGGTTTTGGATTGAACCGTGAGCCGGAATGGCTGTGTATGATATTGATTCATGGCTGAATGCCGAATGAGTTATGGGCCGTATGGCTGACTATGAATTTTGAATTTAAGCTAGATGGCTGAGATGGATGTTGATCCATGGCTGGAACTGAATGAATATATGTTTGAGATACCTGGGTAGTAGCAAGGGTTGTGGTTCGTCCCACTTGCTCCAGGTCAGAGACTGTGACGCCTGGGTAGTAGCGGTAGTAGTGGTGATTCCACTCGCTCCAGGTTGAGCTTTTAAACACCCGCCTGGGTAGTAGCCGCAGTAGTGGTTATTCCACTGGCTCTGGGTTGAGCGGGTAGTAGCAATGGGGTTGTACTCAAACCTACTTGCTCCGCGATGGGTGTTTCTGTCCATGGATAGCTACCAGGACGTGTCGAGTTGGCTATATAACCGACAGATGATATCATCAGCCACTAGGGACAGGCATGCATCATATGCATCTATGTGACATTGTTTGGGTGTGCATATTGTACTTGGTTTGCCTTTGTGATTAACTGCTAATTGTTCTACTTGCTGTAACTGTTTGTTTGTGCTTGAACTTCCTATCTGTGTTTGCAATTGGGACTCTGTTGGATTGTGGTGATTTGGTTGATGGTTGGATTGTTTGGGCCTAGGGCCGTGGTTAGATTGAGATGGACCGATGGTTGATTTCGGTTTTGTGTTTCTGATTTAGAAAAATATGAATGGCTATTTTGGTTCAGCATAGATAAACCTTTTTGAAAGGCTTTTGGTGTTTTTGAGAATTGAACGGTTCCTCTTTCAGAAAAGATTTCCGACTTTACCTTATTGAAAACTGTTGTTTTTGAAAAGAGGCATAAGACAGTTATTAATCACTGGTGCGGTTATCTTTATGTATCCTATTACAGTAATTCCCAAAAACCCTCTACTGAGAACCCTTTCGAGGATGATGTTCTCACCCCCCTACATTTTTCCCCTTTCAGGATATGGGCGCAGAAGTTACGAAGAGCTTATTTAATTGTTGATGTGATGCTTTGTATTGTTTTAGTTATGATTTATTGTACCCTCGCCTTTATCTTGATATATATTCTGTAAGAGGGATAGGAATTGTATTGGTTAATGCTTGTAATAATATTTATATATATGTATGTATATATATATATATATATATATATATATATATATATATATATATATGTACTCTTTATGAGTTTCTGTACGTTGTATGGTATGCATGGATGTACGTTGTATAGCAAAAGTATTTTTGGGAGCGGTATTGCGGTTTAAAGTTTCAAACAGGCTCATATTTTAGTATTAAATAGTATAAAAGTTGTCGTAATGTCCGAGCTATCAGAGTCGCATAGCCGGAAGCGTGAACTTTGGTAGTTAGGGTGTTACAGCCACCACGAAGGGAGAGGAAAAGCTTCTTAATAGGAAGACAAACAAGTCCACCTGCACAATCTTTGGAAAGTATCAGTTCAAGCAACCCGTCCACTTGTACATCTTAGCATGCACCGAGGACGGTGCAATCTTTAAGTGTGGGAGGTCGATACCAACTTCCAGGGGTTAGTTACCTTTTTTCCAACACCAATACTCTATTTTCTTTTTTTTTTTTTTGTTCATTGTTGCATTTGCATATTTAATTGCATGTTTGTTTGATTTTACGCATTTAGTTACTACTTGGTTGAAGTAATATTTTCTTTTTCAAGAAATTTTTATAGTATTTCACTAATTTAAATTAAAACTTTTGTGTTAAATTTATTTGAAGTTGTATTTGGAACATGGTTTTTGAGCCAAAGAACACCTCCCTGCAATTCCTTGAGAAGACGACCCGAGGTTAAATACTTCGGTTATCAATTTCAAAGGGGTTTGTTACTTGTGACAACCAAAATATTTGTAAGAAATGACTTTTGTTGGTTTAGAAGCTATATCTGCAACGAGGATTTATCTGCGAATTTCTAGACCACGCAAAAGTTCTCTCTTCAGCTAGTTTGGGCTGTCATCATCTTATCTTATTTGGCTAAGATAAGGGAAGTATTTGAATTCAAATGTTGGGTTAAAATATTGGAAGTTATTGATCCGTCTTTGGGCCGTGAGGATGGCCCAATCTTCGAATTGCCGAGTTTGATGACCATTCCGAGGAAGGACTCGCAGATCAAGTCCAGAACAAAAATATAATAATAAATATTTTGTTCTATTTTAATAGAGAAATTTAACAATCTTTTATTCCCCTCTTACGACTCCTTAAAAGCCTTAAATAAACCAAAGATCTAGTCGTTTTTTTTTTTTTTTTTTTTGCGATATCTCTAAAATTAATAAGATAAAAAAATTTTAGATAGTTCTAAATTAGATCAATTAAATTCCGTCTGTGCTTATTACATTCTAAAATAAAGACAAACTCATGAAATATTTATAGTAAAAAATTTTTCACTTATTTCACATTTTGTTAACTTATTGTATGTTGAAAGAAAATTTTCAAACTTGTTAAGCAATACATTTTAATTGGAAGAAATACAAACATTGGTTCAATAGATTAAATATGATAGATCTTTTTTGACATCTTAAATTTTCTCCCTTGTAATGAATTAACATAAAAAGTACTTGAGACATTTTGCTTTAATCATAACAATGACAAGATAGTAGAAATGAAAATAAGATAAAAATGGAGAAATTTGGTGAGTTAAATTGTTGAATGCATCAAATGGTTTTTATAGTGAGAGGGGTACAAAAATCAAGTGCGGCAGGAACGGTTAGAAATAAAATTGGATAAAATTCACCTGATTATCACATAAATCGGGGAGATCCACCCCATGTTTTTTTTTTCTAAATTAGAATAAATTTACTTTATTCTTCTCCTACACATAATGTTTGTTTAATTATTGTTTTAATTTATTTAAGCAAAACAAAACTATCATTTGCAAATTATGCTAGTTACACGTTAATAGGACTGTTAAAATGTACTGAGTTCATCAAATTAGTCCATTTAACTACTTAAATAATGGATATTTAATTTTAAAAGCAGATCCATAAAAATAAGATATTTAAAAATCTCAACTAGCAGGTAAGTTAGGATTGAATTTATATAAAAATCTCAATTTGCGAGTAAAATTAGAGTTAATTCCAAATCCTACCTTACCCTACTCATTGTAACCCCTAACTCGTTTAGCCTGTTTAATTTGTTTTCTTTTTTTTAAGTGATTTTAACAACTTTTTTAACAATTCAATTTTAAATATATTAAATACTAACAAAAATATCTCAACTTTTAATCCAATAAACTATTAAAAAGATAAAAAAAATTAGCCCAGAGTTAATATTTTAATTCAAAATTAATTTTTTAGGTTAAAAATGACCTATTTAGATAAAAAAAGATAAAAAATAAACATAATAGGTCATTTTAGTCTCAAACTTTTACTTTAAAAGTCTATATATATTTAGAAAAAATTCTTTTTTATAAAATGTTTAAATGACATTCCATTCATTTTTATTTATAAAATATATTTTTTTTTCTCTTACAAAAATTAAATAACATACATTTTAATTAATTCGATTAAAATACTCTTTAATAATCATTTTTATATATAAATTAATGATAATTATTTTATTATTTCAAAAAAAGAAATAATAGTATAAAATATATACTTATATAGAGGGAGTATTTTCCTCTCCTACGTTATATCTAAATGATATTTTTCTTCTTTTTATTTTTAAAACGTACACTTGTAATAATTAAATAACATACACTTTAGTCCACTTGACTAAAATACTCTTTAATAATTATTAGAATTATATATATATTAGTAATAATAATATAAAATATATATTTATTATTATTATTATAATAAATTTAATTTATTTTAATATTTTAACTTGTTACAAAATATTTAATTCAAATTTTTTTATATATTTCATGTTTAATGATAAAATTTTTAAAATAAATAAAACTTATTACTTTAACAATAAATATTTTATTATTATTATTATTATTATTGTTATTATTATTGTTATTATTATTATTACATAATATAAAATATTTTAACTTTTTATAAAAACATTTAATCTAAATTTTTTATGTAGTTCATGATTAATGATAAAAAAATTAAAAATAAATAAAATATATTATAGGAATAAATGTATTTTATATTATTATTTTTACTACTATAATAATATTAATAATATAAATATATATTATTATTAATGTAATAAGTTTTAATTATTTTTAATATTTTTATTAATCAATATAAAAAATTTTGAATTAAATATTTTTATAACAAATTAAAATATTAAAAATAGAAAATATTACACTAATAAATATATATTTTATATTATTTTTTTTTCTAAAATAATAAAATAATTATCACTAATTTATATATAAAAATAATTATTAAAAAATATTTTAATTAAATAAATTAAAACATATGTTATTTAACTCTTACACAAAAAAATATATTTTATAAATAAAATAAAAAATATCACTTTTTCATATATTAAATATATAATTGACTAATCTAATAAAAAAATCTATTTAAATTTACAGACTTAAATGAGCCAGTTAAATAGGTCAAACCAGCCATTTGTCATCCTAAATTTTTACAATGTCATTCATAAGTCATATAAGGAATTTTGGAAACTTTCTATTATCTTTATTTTATTTTCCTCTTCTATCTTCGTTAAGATTTTTTTTCTATATAAAATAGAAAAAAAAATTTTCAAATAAAAATTATTCTCATTTTAGATTCGAAGATTTTTTTTTTTTTTTAGTATTAGGAACAACTTTGTTGCTCTCTTCAACAAACTTTAAGTAAGTTCGTCTAAATAACTCTCAGTTATTATAATATATAAATGGTGATTTATTAATTAAATATAGATAAATAAAATGATGTAATGATTCTTACTAGGTAAGTACATCTACATTGTACAATAACTAATAAAATAATTCGTTGTATGATTCTTCCCAATTTTCATACATTCTAGCAATGACACTTTACTTTTTAAGTTAAATTTTTGTGTACGACACCTTGTAACTGAAGTTATTTTTCACACTTCCTTGCAGAATCCTTATGCTGATAATTGGATCTACTTTAATCATTGTGAATATATGTTAAACAATTACCTTTGAGTCTAACTTTACATAGTCCTGACTCATTGATGTTTGTATGAAAGAGTGAAGATCACTGTATCTCCTCACCTCCCATTTTTTCTACTTTCGGTAATAAGATATGTGTATGTTTCATTGACAATCAAACCTAAATTGGGTGTACTGTACAACATACTTTAATTGACATAATAACTTTCTCCTTGTTTTTACACTGTAATCCAATTTCAAACTCATTGGTGGAAACATCCTTAAAGTCTCCTTGACTAAATAAATAATCTGGAGTCATTTCCTCGAGATTTAATGTGAAAAGTGATCCAGCTGATCATATGGTCTAAAAATGGCAGAATGTGGTACGATTTGTGTGTTACTGTAGTAGTTCATCTATTTCTCCTCCTCATCCGGAATTTTCATTGGTTCAGTCTCAGTATCTTCATTGTCGTCAAGGTTAACTTGATAGGGATCTATCGTTGGGTCTCTAATTGTAGAACCCTCATGACTTTTAGCTTCAACTTACATCATACTATTATTAGAATCTTTGACATTTGACCCTTCTTGACTACTTTCAGGTGGCATATTTAGGTCAACTATCGTCCTTCTAATATTTCTTCTAATTGCCACATTTAAAGGGGTATCATCAACAATATTTGCAGAAGTTCCTTTACCCAAATCGACTAGAAAAATAAATAATTCCAACAGATGGACATTTGTCCAACGATTATGCCAGACCCTAATAAGACGTATGTCATCGTCATCACATAACTGATACCTAATTCACAAAAACATAAGATCTTATCAAAACCATCATCAAATAAAAAAACATAAAATAATAATAACAATTGTAATATATGATATACCTTTTATAAAACAAAGTGTTGTCTTTTACGGACGAATATCTGTAGTAGACTTTTTTCACTCTTTTCATATGTTGTTGGCATATAATATCGAATTCTTTAATGTTGTTAGATTTTCGAATTCAAATGACACATATGTAAATATTGGTTGAGCAGAACTAAACATAATAGATTTTTTTTATCACATATTATTTTATTATTATAATAAATGGATAACAATAACATTTCAGACATTGTATAGAGTAAACAGAAAATCAAAATAAAAAAAAAGAATGAATTACTAGTAATAATTTTGATTTCTAATTAGTTTCGATAAAATTTTATTTAGGAAGCTACTTAAAATTTACCGAAGGAAACATGACACGGTTCGCCGAAAAAAATAGCAAACTTGGCCCTAACGCCAAAAAGAATGAATCTTCAAAAGTAAAATAAAAATAATTTTTATTTGAAAATAATATAGATTTTTTTTATTATTTTATAACAGTAAAAAAACCATCTTCGTTATCATTGTCCCTTCTTTTCTTTCATAGTTTCATTTCTTGCTCTGGCCCCACAACCACATGGGTCCTCCATTTTCCCATTTCCATTGTGCGTAGCCTGCACATAATCAGCATAATCTCCAAAACACACTCATCTCTTCTTACTCACACGATCAAGGCTCAAGTTCAATCACGAACCATATTTGACACGTGTACAGTGATCAACACATAGTCCTCACAGGAAATGATGGTGGTGTTTGCTGGTCGAAGAACTCTCTACCTTGAAATGACAAGGAAGACAAAAGAGGTAAGGGCATTGCATAGAAAAGAAAACCATGCCCTCAGAGTGCAAAATATGCAATATTTAACTGGTAGGCCAATTTTTAGTTTCTTATAAAAAAGCTAAGCGTGCAGGAACAAATAAAATAGTGTAGAGAAGGCATGCAAAAAGCAAAAGTTAACAAAAACAAAAATCATTGAATATTCCGATTGTCAAAAAACATCATTTTTAAAGATCTTAAAAATGGTCGAGGAGGATATTTTTAATTTTTTTCTCGGAGTGTAAGTCGCATAGTTGATAAGAGATTCCTTAATTTCTGCATGGTTAGAATATTATGATTAAAAAGTTCAAAAAATAACACCCATTTGCATCATTTAAGAATAACTCCGGCTTCTACGGTCATACTTTAATTGGTCGTAGACCAGACCACCAGTACCAGTACCAGTACCTCATCTAGATTATTATTCTGGAAAAAAAATATATCCTAATTTTATATCATTATATAATATATAATATAAAAAAATTTTAAATATACCGAAAATATCAGTGTTCTAATTATTTTAACTATTGATTTCAATTAATATATATTATATATATTTTTTATAATTTAAATCAACGGTTAAAATAACTGGAACATCGGTGTTTCTAGTACACTTGAAACTCTTCCTATAATATATGTCTAATTCTACAATATTACACTTCAATTTGAGTATTAATTGACACACACTTCAAATTACATTCCTATTTCTATGTTAAATCAGGTTTGGTCCCAAATTAAGTTATTAAATTACTTTCTCATGTTTGAAATAAATGTTTCCTTTTCATTTTTTAGATTCATTAAAAAGTTAAGGGTTAATTATTTTGTGGATTTTTATAGTTTCACTAAAATTACAATTAAGTTTTATAATTTTCTTTTCAATTGGATGCCTAACTATACTACTTTTAGTTTTATAATTAAGTTTTTTTTCATGGAGGAGATGCATGGCGCGTAAATATAAATGATTTGTATGAATTTGTATGTGTAAATGACTTATATGTGAAGAATAATTGCTAAAAATTTTATTTTAAGAAAAATGAAAAGAAGAAAAAAAGACACAAAAAGAAAAAAAACCTAAATAGATTTAATTGCAAAAGTAATCTGTCCACTTAGCATTTTTTGAAAAATAATTTTAAAGATGCAAATAATAAATAAATTTTAAAAAATTTAAAAAATGACAAAAATAATAATAAAAAAATTTATCTATTCAATGACAAATAGATTTTAATGTATTCGAATGAATAACTTATATACATTTGATTCGAATATTTATAAAAATATTTAAAAAATTATTTATAAAGTTCATGCAAAATTCAAAAACAAAATTCTATTTCAAGATTTTATTTTCATTTTTTAAAACATTTTTGGTATAAATTATTAACTTTTAAAGAAGAAAAGGTTTTAATTTTTATTATTTTGCAAAAATTTAAACAAAATTTGATATTTAACATTTTTAAATAATTTAATATTTAATTACCTCTTTTAGATTTTAAAAAATTTAACATTTTATCTTTTATTTATATTTTTCAAATTATTTTTATTAGGAATATAAACTTTAGTTAAGTTGGCCTTTTCGATAATATAAGAAGCAAAATTTCTCTATAAAAGGGTGGTGCATAATGAAAATTTTTTTCTTTTTAATATTGGGTTGAAAGTGGTGTAACTCTCAAAAATTATCGTTGAGACGTGCATTACGTCGTTGTGGCTAGTAGCAGCAGATGACTTGCAATTCGATAATGTCGTTCATAGTAAAACAGTGATGATGTTGTAAGATCTCAAATTTTTAGAAATTAAATAATAAATTATTTATGATTTATTTTATTTATCCAAGATATTATTTTTAGAGATTTTATATCAATTGAAAATTTTTTTATTATTGATTTAAAGATTTAGTAATTGAGAAATAATGAAGATTTTGAATGCTTTAATTTGAATATTTAGATTTTGAACTTTATTTGTGATTTTAACGGAAATTGATTTAATTATCTCTAATTCTTGAATTAGAGTATTTATTTAAAAAATTATTTGTAAATTTATGAATAAATAATATATTTTTAAAGATAATTTTGTTAAATTAAAATTACTAAACTACCCTTATATCTAATTTTTACCAAAATTCTAATTTTCACTACACTAAAACACACACTTTTCTCCTTTACCCAAACTCTAACTGCCAACCCTTTCCTCCCCCCCCCACCCTCAACGGACACACACACAACACCACACACCCACACATGAAAAAGAGAGAAGAAAGAGGGAGAACCAACGGAGGGGGAAGAAAAAGAGAAGGAGGAGAAGAGGAAAGACGGCGACGGTGGACATCATTGTCGCCGCGCCGTTGTGTCGTACCTAAAGAAGAGGGAGCGCGTCGTCGAACAAGGGCTGAGAAGAGAGAGAAGCGTCGCGTCCTACCTATGTCGTTGCTTCTGTGCCTTGTCATTGCTGGGCTTGTCGCTGTAGTCTTGACCGTCGTCGTCGCTGTCAGCTTTCAGCACTATCGTGTCGCACGCGAGAGGAAGACCGAAGCTGTCGCATGCGGAGGAGGGAAACAACGTGCCGGTTGGAGCTAGACCTTTCTACCACCATCAAGTCACCCATTGGCGTCGTCGTTCTGACGCCATCGAGCTACCGTTGAGCCACCACAAGAACCAGACGCGAGGAGAGAGAGACAAAACGCGTTCGGAGAGATAGAATAAATTGAGAGATTTATGCCCTAAAATACTCAATATATAGAATAAATATCTCACAAAATAAAGAGCAACTCTACTTCTATTTATTTCATTGTGTTTTCAACAAGGTTGCGAGAACTGGACCAGTCAATAAACCGGTGAGGTCACTGGTTCAATGGTTCACTGCTTCGACCGGATTCAACGGGGTTCAATCGGTTTAATTAAATATTAAATAAAATTATTAAAAACCTAAAAATAATTTTAAATATATAAATTCAATAATTTCTAACTTAATAAAATTTAAAATTTCACATAATAAATTATTCATAACTTAATATTAGAGGTTCACAAACAACTTCAAACATCAAAGTTTATAACTAAACAACTTCATAGATCATTAAGGAAGAGAAATATAGTGATACTAAGAATTTGAAAAGTGCCACGTTCAACTCTTAAGTAGCAAGTTTAAAAACAGAGCAATTTCTAGAAATTTGGGCAGCAAGTAGTAGTAAAATATAAGCACATGAATCCAAAAATTGCAATTAACATGAGAAAAGCATGGATTGCATGTACAGAGGCAGCATCAACTTAATTTCACAAGTACAGTTTAGCAGGGCAGCAGGTAGAATCAGGTCACATGAAACAGAAACAGCACAACAATGATCACACCAACATCATTCAGCAAACAAGCAGTGTTAAGCCATGTTGGATAATCAAGAACGGAGCAATTATCAGGCCTATAATCCTCTAACCACAACCTAGCTACCTAACAGCATATATATCTATCTATCCTAACAAATATAATTAATCAGCAATCTAACTAAAATTAACAACAGAATTAATAAAAGAAAGTAAAGAAACAGAGCAGGAAGCAGGGATGAGGCAGGGGACCTGGAATGTAGCAGAGACAGACTGAAAAATGAAAAGGGGAAGAAGAGCAGAAGTAGTGTCGCCCAGAGTTGGTGGTGGCCGGCTGAGCTCGAGCGGCGCGAGCGGTAGAACGATGCAGGGCAGAGAGATTCAGCTTCTCTCTGTGGCAGTGACGAGAGCTGAGAGGGGTGCAGAAGAAGGAGGCGACGAAGGAATATTACCGGCGGCACTACTTGTAGGAGGAGGCGAGCTCGGCGACGACCAACGAGGAGGGGAGCTCGGCGACGACGAAACAGGAGGCACGCTCGGCGAGGAAACAGGACGCCGTGGTGGTTGCGGTGGTCAACGCCGTCGCTGCTGTGGCTGTGGGATGCGGTGGCGATGGCAGTGGGATGCGGTGGCGATGGTGGTGGCTATGCGACTGCGAAGAGGGGCTGCTCGATCGTGGCCCGTGGGTAATTTCTCTTCTGCCTTCTGGAGTTCTGGGTGAGAGTGTGAGAGTGAGACTGAGATTAGGGCTTCGTTGCGTTTAGCCTTTCTTTCTTTCTTTTCTTTTTTAACCTTCAAAACGACGCCGTTTAGCACTTTATGTTTCAAACAAAAAATCCCTAAAAAATCGGACAGTTCTCCCGGTTCACCGGTTAACCGTTAGTTTGATCGATTTTCTTACCGATTTTTTGTCAAACAATTTCTGACCTTACCCGGACTGACTAAGTGACCGGTTCTCGGTTAATCCGGTTGAACCGGTCGGTCCAGTTTGATTTTCAGAACCATAGTTTTCAACACAACACTATTTTTCTTTTTATAATTAATTATATATTTTTTTATTTGTACCACCACAAAATATTATTGACATTTTATAATAAGTGAAATTTTTACAAAATGTCAACAAATTTTTTATAAGGCTCTATTTTATACATTTATTATATTCATTTGTAAATTTTTTCACTCTCTCAATATATAGAATAAATTCCTCTCAAAATGAAGAACAACTCTACTTCTATTTATTTCAATGTATTTTGAATACAATACTATCATTGTTTTTGTAATTAATTTTATATTTTTTGTCGTACAAACACAAAATATTGTTGACATCTTATAAAAAGCAATTTTTTTTTTAATAACAATGTAATTAACATGCACGAAAATAATAAAAACAAATTACACATTTTTTAAAACTTGAGCCGCATAATGCATGATTTTGATTTTGTTGCAAATAGATTGCATGAGCTAGTGTGGGAAATGAAAACGAAATTGGAATAATCATAGCCGTTGAATTCTCCTGAAGAATGTGAGAGAAAAGAAAGGAAAAAAAAAAAAAAAAAGAAGAGGGAGCTTGCTCGTTACTACACAAGTACACATTATTACAACCACTCATCATAGTCAAACACAGTGTGTCAGCTTTCCCAGAAAAGAGAGAGTTTTTCTTTCTTTCAATCTTTTCTTTTTTTTTTCTTTGTTACTCCCCACAGCCACCATCCCCACACTTCCACCTTTCCCTATCTCATGGCGGTTCTGAACGCTTTCTCTCTTTCCTTCTTCTTCTTGGTTTTCGTCACTTTTGTTGTTTCCATTTCCAGTGAGCCTCTTCCCCAACCTGTGGTTTCTTCCACTGATGTTGAACTCCTATTGTTCAAAATCAAGTCTTCACTCCAGGGAAACACCAATGGAGAAGAAAACCTTGTCTTATCTTCATGGAACTCTTCAGTTCCACTATGTCAATGGAGAGGTCTCAAATGGATCTTCTCCAGCGGCACACCTTTGTCATGCACTGATCTCTCATCACCACAATGGACCAATCTCTCACTCCACAAAGACCCTTCTCTTCACTTACAATCCCTTCAGCTTCCTTCTGCAAATCTCTCTGGTTCTCTCCCCAGAGAGCTTGGTGAGTTTCCATTGCTTCAAAGCCTCTACCTTAACATTAACTCCTTGAAAGGAACGGTTCCTCTTGAAATTGGTTACAGTACCTCATTATCTGACATTGATTTTGGTGATAATCTTTTGACTGGGCAGATTCCTGCTTCAATTTGGAATCTTTGTGATAGACTTGTTTCTCTTAGGGTTCATGGAAACTCCTTCTCTGGGAATGTTCCAGAACCTGCATTGCCTAACTCTTCTTCTTGTAAGAGTCTTCAGTTTCTTGATTTGGGTGATAACAGATTCTCTGGGGAGTTTCCTGAGTTTGTTACTAAGTTTGGTGGGTTGAAGCAGCTTGATTTAGGGAACAATATGTTTGTTGGTTCAATTCCTCAGAGCTTAGTTGGGCTAAAGCTTGAAAAATTGAACCTTTCTCATAATAACTTCAGCGGGGTTTTGCCAGTTTTTGGGCAGAACAAATTTGGGGTTGATGTGTTTGAAGGGAATAGTCCTGACTTGTGTGGACCACCTTTGAGAAGTTGCACCAGGAACTCTGCACTGAGTTCTGGTGCAGTTGCTGGCATAGTTATTAGTCTTATGACTAGTGCAGTTGTTTTGGCTTCTTTGTTGATTGGTTATATGCAGAACAAGAAGAGGAAGGGTAGCGGAGAGAGTGAAGATGAGTTGAATGACGAAGAGGAAGATGATGAGAATGGTGGTGGTGGTGGGGCTGGTGATGGTGATGGGGGGGAAGGGAAGCTTATGATATTCAGCGGCGGCGAGAATTTGACATTGGATGATGTGTTGAATGCAACTGGACAAGTCATGGAGAAGACATGTTATGGGACTGCTTATAAGGCGAAGCTTGCTGATGGGAGCACCATTGCTTTGAGGTTGTTGAGGGAAGGTAGCTGCAAGGATAGGAACTCATGCTTGCCGGTTATAAAGCAGTTGGGCAAGATTCGACATGAGAACTTGATTCCTTTGAGAGCCTTCTATCAGGGAAAGAGAGGCGAGAAGCTCCTTATTTATGACTATTTTCCTCTTAGAACCCTTCATGAGCTTCTTCATGGTAAGGACTATATACATAAACACTTGCATAAATGATGTTTCATATTGCACTGCCACTTCACTCTCAAGTTTACAGTTAGAATCCTCATCATACTAAAATCTTTTCATAGTTTGTATCTAATTTGATTGGATTGGTTCAAACTGAAATATATATATAACCCTTCGGAGTGTTGCAGTGCTAGAATAAAATTACATACGATTTCTCAGCCTAGAAAAGAGAAGAGAAATTATCCTGTTAATTTCTCAAATCAATGACATGTCAGACTTTTAACTTGGACGACAGTTAAATCATTTACTAGCTTTTCTATTCAGCTTAAAACATAGAGAGAATCAAGAGCCTGTATTTATGTCTTGTGCATAACTTTGTGACTTCTGTATGTCATTCTTGATCTAATAATATTCTTGTAATAACAATTTTCTTAAGGTAATGTTTGTCATATCCTAATAAACTGGATTAATATCATAAAATAGTTTATGCTTATTCTGTGTCCTGTACCTCAAATAAGATAGTTCATAATGCCAATCCGTAGGATCACTCTCTTGTCATCGCTGGATGATTCTTGATGATTCCAGTTCTTCTACATCAGATGGGAGTTTAAGTGAAAGTTGAGATGAAAAAAAAAGAAGTAAACTTAAACGGGCTTTGGTGATTTCAATAGTTATATTGTTGCTTGGAATTGAGTGTTGACCATTTTGCTGTAATTTTGCTTTTCTACAGAAACTAAAGCAGGAAAACCAGTGCTTAACTGGGCTAGGCGACACAAGATCGCATTGGGAATAGCGAGAGGGCTGGCCTATCTTCATACAGGACTTGATGTACCGATCACTCATGCGAATGTAAGATCCAAAAATGTGCTAGTGGACGACTTCTTTGTTGCGAGGGTCACTGACTTTGGCCTTGATAAGCTGATGGTTCCTTCCATAGCCGACGAAATGGTAGCACTTGCTCGGGCAGACGGCTACAAGGCTCCGGAACTTCAAAAAATGAAGAAATGCAATTCCAGGACTGATGTTTATGCATTTGGTATACTGCTGCTGGAGATTTTGATTGGGAAGAAGCCAGGGAAAAACGGAAGAAACGGAGAGTTTGTTGACTTGCCTGCGATGGTGAAAGTGGCGGTTTTGGAAGAGACAACAATGGAAGTGTTCGATGTGGAGCTCTTGAAAGGAATAAGAAGTCCAATGGAAGATGGCATGGTGCAGGCACTGAAGCTGGCGATGGGATGCTGCGCACCGGTGGCGGCAGTTAGGCCGAGCATGGAAGAAGTTGTGAGGCAGTTGGAGGAGAACAGACCAAGGAACAGGTCTGCATTGTACAGCCCTACAGAAACAAGAAGTGGAAGTGTTACCCCGTTTTGAGAGCTCTGAAATTTTCAGAAAATGTACGTTTAGTTAAGCTCATGGTTTCTCCCTTTCCCTCTCTCTCTTACATTTACTTAAAGTTGCGTATCTGTTTCATTTTAATTTAAGGGTAGTGAATGAATCATATGATGATGATCTAGAGCATGTAATATTTTTTAATGAAACTGAGTTTAGGTACTCCTAATTATTTTTAATATCAAATATAATCACTTACACAGTTATGCAAATTTTAAAAGTCTGTGCATGTCCATCTTCATGTGATAAAAGTAGTATTATTTTTCGGAAAAGTCTAGGCCAGCAATTTTATTTAATTTTGGCCAGCATGTAACTAGCAGAGAAATGAGTCATTAGATGAAATCTCACACCAATCTCACAGTATTAAATCATCATTGATGACTACTTGATGGCTACCAATCACAAAAGTTGCTGGTTGAAGAGTAAAACTCTCGCGCGATCTAGAATTTTTACAAATAAATTCTCGTTGTAAGTATAGCTTTTAGACCGATAAGAATTCCTTTCTTACAAAAGTTTGGTTGTCACAAGTAACAAAACCCAATAAAATTTATAACCGAAGTATTTAAATCTCGGGTCGTCTTCTCAAGGAGTTGCACGGCAGTATGATTTATTATTGGTTATGGAAAATCGTTTATTTTTGGGTTTTTGGAAATAAGGAACAAGTAATTTAAATGACAAGAAAAATAAATTAATAATAATAAAATCTCTTGGCAAGGTATAAGAAATTGAAGTCCTATCCTAATTATCCTTATCAGGTGTGATGAGAATTGGATTCAGCTTCCACTTTTAATTAACCCTTGCTAAACAAAGTAAAGTCAAGTAAACAAATTAATTTAATCCTCAGGTCCTAGTCAACTCCTGTGGAGAGACTAGAGTTATCGGAGTACAAATTAACCAGCAAAGAATTTCAATTCCAATCAACAGCTGAGTTTGATAACTCAAGTATTATAAATTACTTAACCCAAGCCAAAAGGGTAAAATAAATCTAAATTGAATTGAAATCATCATAAATAGAATAAGACAATTATTAGTCTGAAATACCTCAAATTATATTAAATAGAACATTCAAATCTTAACATGAAAAAGTTCATAAGCCAATTTGGGAACATAAGTAATTAACAAATAAAAGTAATAGAATAAATAAAACTAGAAAGTAATTTAAAGGAACATTGAACCTGTGATTGTAGAAGCAATCCTAAAAATAAGAGAAATCCTAATCCTAAATCCTAAGAGAGAGGAGAGAACCTCTATCTCTAAAAACTACATCTAAAACCTAAAATTATGAATTATTCAGTTGTATCTCCGTATATCTTTTGATTCCTCCATTCTCTGACTTATATTCTGTGTTTCTGGCTTGGATTTGGGCCGAAAAAGGGTCTAGAAATCGCTGGGGGCGTCTTCTGCAGATTCTTGTACGCGGCGTCTGTCACGCGTTCGCGTCATCTGGGAGTTTTCCTTGTCACGCGTACGCGTCGGTCACGCGTACGCGTCGATTGCGTTCTGCTCAAGGCGCGCGTCCGCGTCATCCACGCGTTCGCATCGCTGCATTTTTGCGCTAGGCACGCGTTCGCATCGTCCATGCGTTTGCGTCGCTGCCTTTTCTTCAAAACTCCATTTTTGTGCTTTCCTTCCATTTTTGTATGTTTCCTTTTTGTCCTTTGAGTCATTCTTGCCCTATGAGAGCTGAAAATACTTAACACACGAATCACGGCATCGAATGGTAATAAAGGGTGATTAAAGTTAATAATTTTAAAGCATAGGAAACATGTTTTTCACTTATATCATAAAATAAGGAAGGGAAAGTAAAACCATGCAATTTACATAAATAAGTGGGTGAAGGATTGATAGAAACACTCAATTTGAGCACAAATTATATCATAAAATATGGGTTTATCAACTCCCCACACTTAAACAATAGCATGTCCTCATGCTATATCCAAGAGAAAGAGTGAAGTTAGAATGGTGGAATCTCATGCAATGTAATTTATTCTAAATGCAAACTACCTACATGAATCATGTAATTTTAATTATCACCCACCTATATATATATATATATATATATATATATATATATATATATATATATATATATATATATATATATATATAGAGCTTACATGTGGTTAATCTAATTCATATTTTCAAGGAATTATATATGTATAGCCAAACCTAAATATTTGTTAAAGTACTGTCACAATTGAGTTGGGTTAAATTATTTCATAAGCTTGCAAGACAATTAAACAATTAAGCAGAGATATATGGTGATGAGCTATTGAACCCTCACTGGATTTGTGTTTACTCTCTATTCACTCAGTGTTTGGGGTTAATCACTCTATTCTTTTCTATTCTTGCTTTCTAAAACTTTGTTCTTCATCTAACCAATCAACAAATATTGAATACAGACATACAAAGATCATGAGGTCTTTTAAAGGTTGTAATGTGGTCAAGGTAAAGGTAGGGTTATATATAAGGCTAAGTGAGCTATGAGTTGAATCCTTAATTAGTTTAAGGTCTCACCTAACATATACTTTATATAATTTGAAATGCTTTACCTAGTTACCCAAATTTTTCCACTTTTTTTTTTTTACATACTCATGTACTAACTTTACTTTGAAATTCACCTTATTATTGATTTCTTTACTAAGCTTATTATTGGGGGTGGAGGGAGGAGGGAAGGGGGGAAGGGAGAATAGGAGAAGAAAGGGAAGAGGAAGGAGGGGGGGGGGCGTCGGCGGTCGGGGCGGCGCGGCGGTCGGGTCTGGGCGGCGAGGAGGGGTGGTGGTTGAGAGATGGGAGGAAGAGAGGTTGCAGATGGGGGGGGTGGGGGTGGTTTTCGCGTGAATGGGTAGGGTTTCGTGAATGGGGGTTAGTGTTTTCGAATCCACGCGAACGCGTGGAGTACGCGATCGCGTGATTTTGGGCGAAAAGGGTGTTGACGCGAACGCGTCATTGACACGATCGCGTGAATTGGTAAAAGGTAAGGGACGCGGGCGCGTGAAGCACGCGCACGCTTCGCTGAAAATTTTGTGCTAAACTCACAGTTCCAGCGTCGTTTTAGCGCAACTCTCTGTTTCCAAGGGGGTCCTGATAAACTCATATTTTATGATATATTTTGTGCTTAGTTTGAGTGATTTATTCAATCCTTCACCCACTTATTCATATTAATTGCATAGTTTTACTTTCTCTTCCTCATTATGTGATGTATGTGAAAAACATGTTTCCTATGCTTTAAAACTAATTATTTTAATTACCTTTAATTCCATTCGATGCCGTGACTAGTGTGTTGAGTAGTTTCAGATCTTCAAAGGCAGGAATGACTTAAAGGATGGAAAGAAAACATACAAAAATGGAAGGAAAGCACAAAACCGAGTTTCTAACGAAACTGGCATCCACGCGATCGCATGGGCGACGCGGACACATGCCAGTGCGAATCAACGGCGACGCGGCCGCATGACTGACGCGACCGCGCGCCTTAATCAAAACACATATGACGCGGCCGCATGACTGACGCGACCACGTGACAAGAAAAGCTCCGAATGAAGCGACCGCGTGACCCACGCGGACGCGTGACAGAGGCCACACACAAGAAATTGCAGAAAACACTCCCAGTGATTTCTGAAGCCCTTTTTGGCCCAAATCCAAGTCCAGAAGGCATAGACCAGAGGTTATAAAGTGAGGGAATGCATCCATTCATAGGAGAGATGATTTTAGTTTTAGTTTTCATGATTTAGATTTAGTTTAGAGAGAGATTCTCTCTCTCTTTTAGGATTAGGATTTAGGATTTCTCTTAGTTTGGGAGTGACTCTCGATCCCAGGTTTAATGTTCCTTTACTTTAAGCTTCTCTTTTACTTTTACTCATTACTTTAGTTGATTATTTACTTTTGCAATTTAATTTATGAATTCTTCCATGTTACAGATTATTATTTTGGATTAATGTTATTTGAGGTATTTCAGTTAATATTGCTTTCTTTTACTTATTAGTTACAATTATTCCCAATCTGAAGACATTATTATTCCAGTAGATTTACTTTTCTCCTTTTGGTTTTGGTTAAGAAATCAGTAACTCAGGAGTTATCAAACTCAAGCATGCTTGATAATTGTTATCTTTGTTAATTGAATTGAGCTTCAAGAATCCCAATATTTTCTTAGAAAATAAAACAGGATCCGAAGATCAATCCAATTAATCCCTTGACATTCCTTTATCTTAGTAAAGGCTAACAAAGTGGAATTAAGATTCAATTATTATCATCATTTATAAGGATAGCCAGGATAGGACCTCTAATTTCTCATACCTTGCCAAAAGTTTATTTACAGTCATTTATTTATTTCACTTGCTATTTAAATTACTTGTTCTTCATTTACTTTAATTGCCACTTAAATTACTTGCTCCTCATTCTCAAAACCCCAATTTACAATCTCCATAGCCAATAATAAGAACATACTTCCCTGCAGTTCCTTGAGAAGACGACCCGAGGTTTGAATACTTCAGTTATCAATTTATTTAGGGGTTTGTTACTTGTGACAACCAAAACATTTGTACGAAGGAATTTCTATTGGTTTAGAAACTATATCTACAACGCGACTGTTTTTATGAAATTCTTTACCGGCAAAAATTCTAATGTCAGGTCCATAAAATCCATGCGACGCGGACACGTCGCTCACGCTTTCGCGTGGGATGTGCATAGTGCAAGTGATGCGTTTGCGTCAGGGGCGCGAACGCGTGGGCCGATTTGTGCTAAACGCACACCAGCCGCACGATTCCAGCCCAACTTTCTGGGCGTTGGATCTTTACGCCGATTTCCATTTGACACTCACGCGTGGCCTGCGCGCTCGCGTGGGTTGATTTTGATTTTTTTATGCAATTATGCAGTATGCAATATGCAATGCTAATGTAGATACTATGAATAATTCCAGGTTCAATGAAAATAAAATAAAATAAAAATAAACAAAACGAAATAAAGTTGAAAAAGGAACGATCATACCATGGTGGGTTGTCTCCCACCAAGCACTTTTAGTTAAAGTCCTTAAGTTGGACATTTGATGAGCTTCCTGCTATGGTGGCTTGTGCTTGAATTCATCCAAAAATCTCCACCATTGTTTGGAATGCCAACAGCCTCCGGGGTCCCAAACTAAGCATGTAAAGCCTTTGAGTAAATTCAAACAGGTTCTCAGGTTCCCGGGGTGTTGAATGTCAAAATAGATTCCAGGATCCCAAAGCTTGCTCTTATATCCGCCTTTGTCTTGATTTATATTTTTCCAGCCGGGCAGTTTGGAAGTTGCATTCTCACCAAGATGGCCAAACATTCTCCGAGACCCATTTAATTTAACTCGAAACCAATCCTTACACTTCAGATTGAAGCGCGGAACCTTATTGAATCTTGCATACCAGCCTTGAGCATGAACCATTTCCTTTTTACTTTTAAAGCCGCAAAGAGCTCTAAGCTGTCCATCTGTTTCAAGCAAACCATATTCAAGTGGAAAAGTAAAGATAAAAGCTAAGGAATTTACCCACTTGAATTTAGTATTGGGTGGCAATGGCCTTGGAATAGGTGTTTCCAGTGATTTTGCAAGCTCAACTCGCTCGTGTTCTTCTGTGAATTCTTCCACTTCGTCGCAAATTTCTTCAGTTGTAACCATGTCTTGATCGAAGTCCTCGATATCTTCCTCATCACTTAAGTCATAAATTGGAGGTTGTGAAAAATCTACCTCTGCATCATCTTCGTATTCACTCGTGGAAGATTCTTCCATCTCAAGGAATTCACTTGCGGATGCAAGTTCATTACTAGGAGAATTGGACTCGAAGTCATTATTATCAAGGAAACTTGCTTGTTGAGTTATTCCGTCTAGTTCGTCATAAGACTCTTGCCTTGGAGGTTGCGCACTATCCTCCCTAGCATCAATTGTAAATTTCTTGACGAGGTTCTCCTCAATTATGGATTCCCATGGAGGTTCAGCATCTCCTAAGTCTTTAACCAATTCTTCTTCTTCTATAATTTTAGCTTCCTCCAATTGTTCCAGTAAAAAATCATGCTCCGTACTGTCCAGTGGTGTTTCTAGTATCTCCTTCATGCTGCGTTCTTTATTATTTTGTCCACATGAAGCCATGGGGGTTCCTTGAGTGTCCGAACATCGGGAAGGTAGTCTATTTATCGCTTGATTCAATTGGTGAAATGTGGCATGAAATTTTTCAAATGTTTCCTTGAGTTACTCCCTTGATTCTTGGAGTGATGGATATGGACATGGTGCACAGGGGAGTGGTGGTTGTTGGGAGTAATTAGGTTGGAATTGGGGTGGATACGGGTTAGGGTTATATGGAGGTGAATGGTGGTAGTTGGCTTGTGAGTGTGGTGGTTCAAAGCTGTGTTGAGGAGGTGGTTCATAGGCGTATGGTGGGGGTTGTCGGTAATTATAAGGGGGTCCATCATAACTATTGTTCTGACATGCATTATTGAATGGTCGTCGTCCATGATAGTTTGGAAGGTATTGTTGCCTAAAGGGTTGATCAGATCCTCGTGGCTCCATCCATCTCTGATTGTTTTGACCTTGATGCATGTTCCCATTCCTTTCAACATTATTAGAACCAAACTCAAAGCGATAGGGGGGAGAGTTCATAGTAAATAATAAAAATTAAAACGAAAATAAACAGAAATAAACAAGTAAAAGAAAATATTTACAATAACCAATAATAAGGCACACAGTTGCAACTCCCCGGCAACGGCGCCATTTTGAAGAGCGAAATTCTCGCACGATCTAGAATTTTCACAAATAAATTCTCGTTGTAAGTATTGCTTCTAGACCGACAAGAATTCCTTTCTTACAAAAGTTTGGTTGTCACAAGTAACAAAACCCAATAAAATTTTTAACCGAAGTATTTAAACCTCGGGTCGTCTTCTCAAGGAGTTGCAGGGCAGTATGATTTATTATTGGTTATGGAAAATCGTTTATTTTTGGGTTTTTGGAAATAAGGAACAAGTAATTTAAATGACAAGAAAAATAAATTAATAATAATAAAATCTCTTGGCAAGGTATAAGAAATTGAAGTCCTATCCTAATTATCCTTATCAGGTGTGATGAGAATTGGATTCAGCTCCCACTTTTAATTAACCCTTTCTAAACAAAGAAAAGTCAAGTAGACAAATTAATTTAATCCTCTGGTCCTAGTCAACTCCTGTGGAGAGACTAGAGTTATCGGAGTACAAATTAACCAGCAAAGAATTTCAATTCCAATCAACAGTTGAGTTTGATAACTCAAGTATTATAAATTACTTAACCCAAGCCAAAAGCAGAAAATAAATCTAAATTGAATTGAAATCATCATAAATAGAATAAGACAATTATTAGTCTGAAATACCTCAAATTATATTAAATAGAACATTCAAATCTTAACATGGAAAAGTTCATAAGCCAATTTGGGAACATAAGTAATTAACAAGTAAAAGTAATAGAATAAATAAAACTAGAAAGCAATTTAAAGGAACATTGAACCTGTGATTGTAGAAGCAATCCTAAAAATAAGAGAAATCCTAATCCTAAATCCTAAGAGAGAGGAGAGAACCTCTCTCTCTAAAAACTACATCTAAAACCTAAAATTATGAATTATTCAGTTGTATCTCTGTATATCTTTTGATTCCTCCATTCTCTGGCTTATATTCTGTGTTTCAGGCTTGGATTTGGGCCGAAAAAGGGTCCAGAAATCGCTGGGGGCATTTTCTTCAGATTCTTGTAAGCGGCGTCTGTCACGCGTCCGCATGGGTCACGCGTTCGAGTCATCTCGGAGTTTTCCTTGTCACGCGTACGTGTCGGTCACGCGTACGCGTCGATTGCGTTCTGTTCAAGGCGCGCGTCTGCGACATCCACGCGTTCGCATCACTGCATTTTTGCGCTAGGCACGCGTTTGCGTCGTCCATGCATTCGCGTCGCTGCCTTTTCTTCAAAACTCCATTTTTGTGCTTTCCTTCCATTTTTGCATGTTTCTTTTTTGTCCTTTGAGTCATTCCTGCCCCATGAGAGCTGAAAATACTTAACACATGAATCACGACATTTAATGGTAATAAAGGGTGATTAAAATTAATAATTTTAAAGCATAGGAAACATGTTTTTCACTTAAATCATAAAATAAGGAAGGAAAAGTAAAACCATGCAATTTACATGAATAAGTGGGTAAAGGATTGATAGAAACACTCAAATTGAGCACAAATTATATCATAAAATATGAGTTTATCACTGGTCCCCTAGCATCGCTCTTATTTTTCGTCCAATAGTATACTTGCTGTGAAATAGGGACGACAAAAATACCCGTGGAAGCAGATACACGCGAGGATTGCCCGCAATGGAATCGGAACAGAAAGAGAGGTATCTGTTTAACGGGGACTCGCGAAATCCCCGTAACAGAGGAATTTACTAAAATACTTCTATCTATATATAAAAGCTAAAAGCTAAAATACCTTTATCTATATATAAAGTTATAAGTTGTCCTTTCCTCAAATTAGATATTTAATATTTGTATTGGATTATATTAAATTGTGTTTGGAACTTTGAATTGTGTTATCTTATGTTAAACTTTGTTGAATTCTTGAAAGATTGTTTTATGATTTGTGTTAATTTTCTTTTTAAATGTTAAAGATAATATCCATGATACCAACAGGTATCCACCATCCCTAATTTTCTGTAAGAATAATTAAATAGGGATCTGTTCATACTTTAACCCAATAAATAAAGTCGAGTCCAATAAGACAAAAAGGTTCACCAAGAAGGGTGGCTTCCACGACATGCTGGATCACTTTAAAGAGGTTGGAAACCGACAAAGGAGCCCAGCTCTACCTGCCCAAAAGCAAGTAACTACCTCCCTAAATCTCGCCTACAATCTTTATCTTCACTAAAAATATAAATCCCAACAAACTCCCAAAATAAAAGGGAACGGTTATCCATTAGAAAAGATGGAACTACTCCAACAAAAGTGGTTATCAACTCTACTATAAGTACACTGACACCCCTCAGGTATATTCACGTTCTAATATACTAAAAACCTGCCTAAAGCCCTTGTTAACTTAAGCATCGGAGTCTCTTGTAGGTACCACCCTCACCTCCTCACGAGGAACTCGGACAGGCGGCACCTCGACATCAACAAGTCGGATGCTGGCATACAAAAGGAACTGGACCTTACGTCTAGGCCCAAATCAACGTTTCAAGTAACCCTCGGAACATTGGTGTCATTGCTGGGGTCCTGTAATTCACCCCACAACAATAGCGGATAACAAGTATGAAGACGGCCATACGGTGTCTGAATTTGAAGCTAAGCCCCAACCAGAGGGCAATGCCCTTATACTACCTCCACCGCACCAAACGCATGAACCCCATGGAGAAGGGCCATCAGGAAATCCCTATCCAAGGCGGATTCATTCAGAGATCCACCATTTCGAAGACGAGGAGCTTCCCCAAACAGTGGACATATGATGATTGGATTTTTGACGGTTTAGAATTTCACTAATGAAATCTCGTTACAAGTATAGTTTCTAAACTAACAAATAATCCTTTCATACAAAAGATTGTTTGTCACAAATACAAATCCCTAAAATTATAAACCGAAGTATTTAAACCTCAAGTCGTTCTCCCTAGGAATTGCGATAAAGTGTCTTGTTATTGGTTATGAGGTATGTTTTGGGGATTTTGAGATAAGAGACATGAAATGTAAATGGCAATGAAAATAAACTAACATCTAACAAAGCTCTTGGCAATGTATGAGAATTGGAAGTCCTATCCTAGTCATCCTCCTTAATTGTGACCACAATTGTCCATTGCTCCCACTTAGTTAACCTCTAACCATGGAGGAAAGTCAAGTGGATGAATCAATTTGATTTCTCAAGTCCTAATCAACTCCTAAGGAAAGACTAACTTTAGAGGTATTCAAATCAACTAGCAACTTCTAATTATCAATCAACAAAAGCATTAGATAACTCAAGAGTCACTAATTACTCTACCTAGGCCAAGAGGGAAAAAATCTACTCTATAATCTAACCAAGAATTTCATCAAATACTTGGAAGGCACAAAAGAAAAGCATAGTAAATTGACAACAAAAATAGAATCTAACAACATTTATTACCAAGAATTAACAACAACAATCAAAAGAGACACAATTATTATGAATTACCTCAAATTGAATTGAAAGAAAATAGAAGGAACAAGAGTAGATTTATAACAAAGCATAGAAATAACATAAAGGAAATTACAACAAAAGGATAGAAGAATGATGAATGTAACAACAAGGAATTGAGAAGTAGAAGTAGATGAAAGCATGAATTAAAACCTAGATCTAAGCTTATTGAACTAAACCTAATCCTAATCCTAATCCTAGAGAGAAGTGAGAGCTTCTCTCTCTAAAACTAACTAAAACTAATCCTCATGTGTAAAAATGAGCCAAAGATGTGTGAATGATGCATTCCCCTTCAATCCTTGGTCTTTTTATGCATTTTGGCGCCAAAGTTGGTTGTAAACTGGCCCACAGCTCTCAGAATTCGCTGGTCACGTTTTCCATTTAAAAATCACGTGCGGCCACCAACGCGTATGCGTACAGCACGCGTGCGTGTCCCTAAAGTTTTTGTGATCCACGCGTGCGCGTCCAGTGCGCGTGCGCGTGGATGATGCATCTCAAATCTTTGGATTTTCCATGTGTTCTCCACTTTGCATGCTTTCTTCTTCACTCCTTTGATCCATTCCTAGCCTTTTCAACCTCAGATCACTTAACAAACAAATCAAGGCATATAGTGGAATCAAAGGTGAATTAAAATCATCAAATTAAAGGTCCAAAAACATGTTTTCACACTTAAGTACAAATTAGGAGACAATCATGAAACCATGCTATTTCATTGAATAAATGTGGGCAAAAGGTCATAAAATCACCTAAATTAAGCACAAGATAAACCCTAAAATTGGGGTTTATCAACATACTAGGCCTAGTTCGTGGTCAACGGGAGCGACTAGAACAGTTGGAACATGAGGCTGAGAGACAACGAGAAGTAGAGCAAAAATTACGGAGAGAAGTAAGATGACGAAGGGAGCTAGAAGAAAAGTTCCTAAAAATAGAAGCTGACTTTCACCGTCAGAATAATCGATCAGACCAGGAAGAGAGCCCCCTAGGAAGGGAAGATCCGTTCATAGATGAGATCATGCAGGCCAAAGTCCCGAAAAACTTTAAAACTCTCGACATGGACCTCTGTGACAGGATGACCGACCCGAGACACCATCTCAACAACTTTAAAAGCAGGATGTACCTGACTGACGCCTTCGATGCCATCTGTTGCAAAGCCTTCCCGACCACCCTAACCAAAGCGGCAATGAAGTGGTTTGATAACTTGCTCTCCAGGTCGATAACCAGCTTTGACGACCTGGCAAGGAAGTTTCTGATAAGGTTTTCTATCAAAAATGACAAAACTAAGCACGCCTCGAGCTTATTAGGAGTTAAACAATAGGTCAGAGAAACCCTCAGAGACTACATGGAAAGGTTCAACAAAGCATGCTTGGAGATTCGGAATCTACTAACTGAAGCCTTGATCATGGGATTAGTCAATAGCCTTAAAGAAGGGTCATTCTCTCAATCCATATCTAAGCGGCACCCAGTTTCCCTGATGAAGTCCAAGAAAGGGCAGAAAAATACATCAACATAGAGGAAAACTCCCGACTTAGGGAACCTTTTCCAAGGCCAAACCTGCCCTATCAAGCTCGGGAAAAAGAAAAAGAGCCCAAGAAGAACGAAGAACAAAACTCAAAAAAACCCCCAAGATACCATAACTATACTCCCCTCCGAGTTTCTCTAGTTGATGTCTACAGAGAGATCTACCACATGAAAAAACTTCCACCTCCTCGCCCAATCAAACATAAGAAGGCAAGAAGTCGGACAGAATATTGTGAGTACCATAAGCTCTATGGACATCCCACCAACGAATGTTACGACTTGAAGAATGTCATAGAAAAGTTGGCCAGAGAAGGCCGACTAGACAGATACTTGGCAGACAGATCGGGCAACCTGAGAAAGAGAAGGATGGATGAAGAAGAAGGACGACAAGAGCATCCACGTCAGACCCCCAGAACGACACACACACACATGATCAATGGGGGTTTGCAGGAGGAGGAATGTCAAAATCATCACGGAAAAGGCATCTCAAAGAGGTATACCAAGTCGGGGAGGAGACAAGAATACCCGGCTTGTCTACTATCTCGTTCACTAAAGAAGACGCCCAAGGGATAAAACTTGGGCGCGATGATCCCGTGGTGATAACGATGATCATCGCAAACACCAACCTCCATAGGACCCTAATAGATTAGGACAACTCGGTAGACATCCTGTTTGAACCCGCTTTCGACAAGCTCGGGTTAGAAGAAAAGGATTTAAAGGCATACCCAGACAACCTATTTGGACTGGGGGATATGCCAATCCGACCCCTTGGGTACACATCCTTATACACCACTTTTGGAAAGGGTGCAAAGTCGAAGACACTAAGCATTGGTTACATTGTGGTTGATGTAAATTCGGCGTACAATGCCTTAATAGGTCGGACAACCTTGAACCGACTTGAAACTGTCATCTCAACACCTCACCTCTTGATGAGCGGATAATTTATACGCTTTTTGGCATTGTTTTTAGTATATTTTTAGTAGGATCTAGTTACTTTTAGGGATGTTTTCATTAGTTTTTATGTTAAATTCACATTTCTGGACTTTACTATGAGTTTGTGTGTTTTTCTGTGATTTCAGGTATTTTCTGGCTGAAATTGAGGGACTTGAGCAAAAATCAGATTCAGAGGTTGAAAAAGGACTGCTGATGTTGTTGGATTCTGACCTCCCTGCACTCAAAGTGAATTTTCTGGAGCTACAGAACTCGAAATGGCGCGCTTCCAATTGCATTGGAAAGTAGACATCCAGGGCTTTCCAGAAATATATAATAGTCCATACTTTGGCCAAGAATAGATGACGTAAACTGGCGTTCAACGCCAGCTTTCTACCCAAATCTGGCGTCCAGCGCCAGAAAAGGAGCCAAAACCAGAGTTGAACGCCCAAACTGGCACTAAAACTGGCGTTCAACTCCAAGGAGGACCTCTACACGTGCCACACTTAAGCCCAGCCCAAGCACACACCAAGTGGGCCCCAGAAGTGGATTTATGCATCAAATACTTATTTCTGTAAACCCTAGTAGCTAGTTTATTATAAATAGGACCTTTTACTATTGTATTAGGCATCTTTGGATTACCTTATGATCCTTTGATCACGTTTTGGGGGCTGGCCATCTCGGCCATGCCTGGACCTTTCACTTATGTATTTTCACGGTAGAGTTTCTACACTCCATAGATTAAGGTGTGGAGCTCTGCTGTTCCTCAAAGATTAATGCAAAGTACTACTGTTTTCTATTCAATTCTTCTTATTTCACTTCTAAGATATCCATTCGCACCCAAGAACGTGATGAAGGTGATGATTATGTGTGACGCTCATCATCCTTCTCCCTTATGAACGCGTGTCTGACAAACACTTCTGTTCTACATGAAATAAGCTAGAATGAGTATCTCTTAGATCTCCTAACCAGAATCTTCGTGGCGTAAGCTAGAATGATGGCGGCATTCAAGAGAATCCGGAAAGTCTAAACCTTGTCTGTGATATTCCGAGTAGGATTCAATGATTGAATGACTGTGATGAGATCCTAACTCGCGATTGCAGGGCGTTAGTGACAGACGCAAAAGGATAGTAAATCCTATTCCAGCATGATCGAGAACCGACAGATGAATAGCCGTGCCGTGACAGGGTGCGTGAGCATATTATTCACTGAGAGGATAAGATGAAGCCATTGGCAAGGGTGATGCCTCCAGACGATTAGCCGTGCCGTGACAGGGCATTGGATCATTTTCCCGAGAGATGACCGAAAGTAGCCATTGACAGTGGTGATGTATCACATAAAGCCAGCCATGGAAAGGAGTAAGACTGATTGGATGAAGATAGCAGGAAAGCAGAGGTTCAGAGGAACGAAAAGCATCTCCATTCGCTTATCTGAAATTCCTACCAATGATTTACATAAGTACCTCTATCCCTATTCTATTATTTATTATTCGAAAACACCATTATCACTTTATGTCTGCCTGACTGAGATTTACAAGGTGACCATAGCTTGCTTCATACCAACAATCTCCGTGGGATTCGACCCTTACTCACGTAAGGTATTACTTGGACGACCCAGTGCACTTGCTGGTTAGTTGTATTGAAGTTGTGACAAATTATGAATGTGTAATCACGATTACGCGTACCAAGTTGCTCACATGCCAGGAATAGTTCGAGCCTGGACATCACAATTTCGTGCACCAAGTTTTTGGCGCCGTTGCCGGGGATTGTTCGAGTTTGGACAACTGACGGTTCATCTTGTTGCTCAGATTAGGTAATTTTCTTTTTGTTTTGTTTTCAAAAATTTTTCAAAAAGCTTTCAAAAATTTTTCTCATTTGTTTTCGAAAAAAAAAAATTGTTTTCAAAAATATATTTTTCTTCAAAATTTTTAAGAATGAATTCTAGTGTTTCATATAACATGTTTTAGCTTGGCTGGCTATTAAGCCATGTCTAACTCCCAGGATTTTGATTGAGGACTATGAATTCATTGCTTCCTTTTTCCCAAATATTTTCGAAAAAAATTAAAACAAAATACAAAAAAATCATAAAATCATAAAAATCAAAAATATTTTGTGTTTCTTGTTTGAGTCTTGAGTCATGTTATAAGTTTGGTGTCAATTGCATGTGCATCTTGCATTTTTCGAAAATTCTCATGCATTCATAGTGTTCTTCATGATCTTCAAGTTGTTCTTGGTAAGTCTTCTTGTTTGATCTTTGTATTTGCATATTTTGTGTCTTTTCTTGTTTTTCATATGCATTCTTGGATTCTTAGTGTCTAAGCATTAAAGAATTCTAAGTTTGGTGTCTTGCATGTTTTCCTTGCATTAAAAATTTTTCAAAATTGTGTCTATGATGTTCATCTTGACATTCATAGTGTTCTTGGTGTTCATCTTAGCATTCTTGCATACATCACATGTTTTGATCTAAAAATTTCATGCATTGCATCATTTTTCTTGTTTTTTTTCTTTCTCATCATAAAAATTTAAAAATCAAAAAAATATCTTTCCCTTTTTCTCTCTTCAAATTCGAAAATTTGGATTGACTTTTTCAAAAATTTTTAAAAATCTAGTTGTTTTCATGAGTCAAATCAAATTTTCAATTTGAAAATCTTATCTTTTTCAAAATCTTTTTCAAAAATCAAATCTTTTTCATTTTTCTTAGTTATTTTCGAAAATTCAAAAAATATTTTTCAAAAATCTTTTTCTTATTTTTATACCAAATTTTCGAAAATAACATAATCAATTAATGTTTTGATTCAAAAATTTGAAGTTTGTTACTTGCTTGTTAAGAAAGATTCAAACTTTAAGTTCTAGAATCATATCTTGTGATTTCTTGTGAATCAAGTCATTAATTGTGATTTTAAAAATCAAATCTTTTTCAAAACTAATTTCTAAAATATCTTCTTATCTTACCTTTTTCAAAAAGTTGGTTTCAAAATATCTTTTCTAACTTCCTAACTTCTTATCTTTTCAAAATTGATTTTCAAAATTTGTTTCAACTAGCTAACTAACTTTTTGTTTGTTTCTTAACTTTTTCAAAACCACCTAACTAACTCTCTCTCTCTAATTTTCGAAAATATCTCCCCCCTTTTTCTGAAAAATTTCTTTTTAATTAACTAATTATTTTTATTTTTGATTTAAAAAAAAATATTTTCGAAAAATACTAACATCTTTCAAAAAATATTTTCGAAAATCACTAACTCTTTTTCAAAAATTATTTTCGAAAATTCCTTCTCCCCCATCTTATTCTATTTATTCATTCATATCCTAACATCTCATCTCACATCTCTGCCATCCTCACAGTTGTGTTTCTTCCATTATATTACATTCTTTGTCTCCCCCTCTTCTTCTACTCACACAGGGATCCCTATACTGAGGTATAGAGGATCTCTATTATTATTATTATTTTTCTGTGCCCTCTTCTTTGTCATATGAGCAGGAGCAAGGATAAGAACATTCTTGTGGAAGCAGATCCAGAACCTGAAAGGACTCTGAAGAGAAAATTAAGAGAAGTTAAATTACAACAATCCAGAGATAACCTTTCAGAAATTTTCGAATAGGAAGAGGAGATGGCAGCTGAAAATAATAATAATGTAAGGAAGATGCTTGGTGACTTTACTGCACCTAATTCCAATTTACATGGAAGAGGTATCTCCATTCCTGCCATTGGAGCAAACAATTTTGAGCTTAAACCTCAATTAGTTTCTCTGATGTAGCAGAACTGCAAGTTTCATGGACTTCCATCTGAAGATCCTTTTCAGTTCTTAACTGAATTCTTGCAGATCTGTGATACTGTTAAGACTAATGGAGTAGATCCTGAAGTCTACAGGCTCATGCTTTTCCCTTTTGCTGTAAGAGACAGAGCTAGAATATGGTTAGACTCTCAACCTAAAGACAGCCTGAACTCTTGGGATAAGCTGGTCACGGCTTTCTTAGCCAAGTTCTTTCCTCCTCAAAAGCTGAGTAAGCTTAGAGTGGATGTTTAAATCTTCAGATAGAAAGAAGGTGAATTTCTCTATGAAGCTTGGGAGAGATACAAAGGACTGACCAAAAAGTGTCCTTCTGACATGCTTTCAGAATGGACCATCCTGGATATATTCTATGATGGTTTATCTGAGCTATCAAAGATGTCATTGGACACTTCTGCAGGTGGATCCATTCACCTAAAGAAAACGCCTGCAGAAGCTCAAGAACTCATTGACATGGTTGCTAATAACCAATTCATGTACACTTCTGAGAGGAATCCTGTGAGTATTGGGACGCCTATGAAGAAGGGAGTTCTTGAAATTGATACTCTGAATGCCATATTGGCTCAAAATAAAATATTGACTTAGCAAGTCAATATGATCTCTCAGAGTCTGCATGGAATGCAAGCTGCATCCAACAGTACTCAAGAGGCATCTTCTGAAGAAGAAGCTTATGATCCTGAAAACCCTGCAATAGCAGAGGTAAATTACTTAGGTGAACCTTATGGAAACACCTATAACTCATCATGGAGAAATCATCCAAATTTCTCATGGAAGGATCAAAAGCCTCAACAAGGCTTTAATAATGGTGGAAGAAACAGGTTTAGCAATAGCAAGCCTTTTCCATCATCCACTCAGCAACAGACAGAGAACTCTGAACAAAATACTTCTAATTTAGCAAATTTAGTCTCTGATCTATCTAAGGCCACTGTAAGTTTCATGAATGAAACAAGGTCTTCAATTAGAAATCTGGAAGCACAAGTGGGCCAGCTGAGTGAAAGGATCACTGAAATCCCTCCTAGTACTCTCCCAAGCAATACAGAAGAGAATCCAAAGGGAGAGTGCAAGGCCATTGACATAAGCATCATGGCCGAACCTATGAGGAGAGGAGAGGACGTGAATCCCAAGGAGGAAGACCTCTTGGGACGTCCAGTGATCAATAAGGAGCTTCCCTCTGAGGAACCAAAAGACTCTGAGGCTCATCTAGAGACCATAGAGATTCCATTGAACCTCCTTATGCCCTTCATGAGCTCTAATGAGTACTCCTCTTCTGAAGAGAATGAGGATGTTACTGAAGAGCAAACTGCCAAGTTTCTTGGTGCAATCATGAAGCTGAATGCCAAATTATTTGGCATTGATACTTGGGAAGTTGAACCTCCCTTGTTCATCAATGAACTAAGTGATCTGGATCAACTGATATTGCCTCAGAAGAGACAGGATCCTGGAATGTTCATAATATCCTGTACCATAGGCACCATGATTTTTAAAGCTCTGTGTGACCTTGGTTCAGGAATAAACCTCATGCCTCTCTCTATAATAGAGAAACTGGGAATCTATGGGGTGCAAGCTGCTAAAATCTCATTAGAGATGGCAGACAGTTCAAGAAAACAGGCTTATGGACAAGTAGAGGAGGTGTTAGTAAAGGTTGAAGGCCTTTACATCCCTGCTGATTTCATAGTCCTGGATACTGGAAAGAAAGAGGATGAATCCATCATCCTAGGAAGACCTTTCCTGGCCACAGCAAGAGCTGTGATTGATGTTGACAGAGGTGAAATAGTCCTTCAATGGAATGAGGACTCCCTTGTGTTTAAAACTCAAGGATTTCCCTCTGCAACCATGGAGAGGAAGCATGAAAAGCTTCTCTCAAATCAGAGTCAACTAAAGCCCCCACAGTCAAACTCTAAGTTTGGTGTTGGGAGGCCACAACCAAACTCTAAGTTTGGTGTTGAACTCCCATATTCAAACTCTAAGTTTGGTGTTGGAGAGTCTCAACAAAGCTCTGCACATCTGTGAGGCTCCATGAGAGCCCACTGTCAAGCTATTGACATTAAAGAAGCGCTTGTTGGGAGGCAACCCAATGTTTATTTATCTAACTCTATTATTCTTGTTTTTTATGTTTTCTTAGGTTCATGATCATGTGGAGTCACAAAATAAATATAAAAATTGAAAACGGAGTCAAAAACAGCAGAAGAAAAATCACACCCTGGAGGAGCATCTGCCTGGCGTTCAACGCCAGAACAGAGCATGGTTCTGGCGCTGAACGCCCAAAATGGGCAACATCCTGGCGCTGAACGCCCAGAACAAGCATGGTTCTGGCGTTCAACGCCAGAAATGGCAGCAAATGGGCGTTGAACGCCCAAAATGGGCACCAACCTGGCGCTGAACGCCCAGAATTGTGTGCAAGGGCATTTTGCATGCCTAAAGTGGTGCAGGGATGTAAATGCCTTGACACCTCAGGATCTGTGGACCTCACAGGATCCCCACCCACCTCACCCTCTATCTCTCCATTCATGACCATCCCTTCTGTTTTCCATCCACCACTCACATCCATACACACATCCCTCCATCTCCTCCATATCTTCTTCTTCTTCTATTCTTTCTTCTTTTGCTCGAGGGCGAGCAACATTCTAAGTTTGGTGTGGTAAAAAGCATAAGCTTTTTTTTTGTTTTTTTCCATAACCATTGATGGCACCTAAGGCCAGAGAAGCCTCTAGAAAGAGGAAAGGGAAGACAAAAGCTTCCATCAAGGGTCTATAGCTCAGTGGTAGAACATTTGACTGCAAATCAAGAGATCCCTGAGATACCTCAGGGGATACATTTTCTTCCACACAATTATTGGAAGCAACTAAGGGTGGAACATCAAGAGCACTCCATCATCCTTCATGAAATCAGAGAAGATCTAAAAGCAATGAAGGAGGAGCAGCAAAGACAAGGAAGAGACATAGAAGAGCTCAAGGACATCACTAAGGTGGACTCATTCCTTGTTCTTACTTTCTCTATTTTTCGTTTTCTATGTTATGTGCTTATCTATGTTTGTGTCTTCATTACATGATCATTAGTAGTTAGTAACTTTGTCTTAAAGTTATGAATGTCCTATGAATCCATCACCTCTCTTAAATAAAAATTGTTTTAATTTAAAAGAACAAGAAGTACATGAGTTTCGAATTTATCCTTGAACTTAGTTTAATTATATTGATGTGGTGACAATGCTTCTTGTTTTCTGAATGTATGCTTGAACAGTGCATATGTCTTTTGAAGTTGTTGTTTAAGAATGTTAAATATGTTGACTCTTGAAAGAATGATGACTAGGAGACATGTTATTTGATAATCTGAAAAATCATAAAAATGATTCTTGAAGCAAGAAAAAGCAGCAAAGAACAAAGCTTGCAGAAAAAAAAAATAGGCGAAAAAAAATATAGAAAGAAAAAGAAAAAGCATGCAGAAAAAGCCAAAAGCTCTTAAAACCAAGAGGCAAGAGCAAAAAGCCAATAACCCTTAAAACCAAAAGGCAAGGGCAATAAAAAGGATCCCAAGGCTTTGAGCATCAGTGGATAGGAGGGCCTAAAGGAATAAAATCCTGGTCTAAGCGGCTAAACCAAGCTGTCCCTAACCATGTGCTTGTGGCGTGTAGGTGTCAAGTGAAAACTTGAGACTGAGCGGTTAAAGTTAAGGTCCAAAGCAAAAAAAGAGTGTGCTTAAGAACCCTGGACACCTCTAATTGGGGACTTTAGCAAAGCTGAGTCACAATCTGAAAAGGTTCACCCAATTATGTGTCTGTGGCATTTATGTATCCGGTGGTAATACTGGAAAACAAAGTGCTTAGGGCCACGGCCAAGACTCATAAAGAAGCTGTGTTCAAGAATCATCATACTGAACTAGGAGAATCAATAACACTATCTGAACTCTGAGTTCCTATAGATGCCAATCATTCTGAACCTCAATGGATAAAGTGAGATGCCAAAACTATTCAAGAGGCAAAAAGCTATAAGTCCCGCTCATTTGATTGAAGCTATGTTTCATTGATAGTTTGGAATTTATAGTATATTCTCTTCTTTTTATCCTAGTTGATTTTCAGTTGCTTGGGGACAAGCAACAATTTAAGTTTGGTGTTGTGATGAGCGGATAATTTATACGCTTTTTGGCATTGTTTTTAGTAGGATCTAGTTACTTTTAGGGATGTTTTCATTAGTTTTTATGTTAAATTCACATTTCTGGACTTTACTATGAGTTTGTGTGTTTTTCTGTGATTTCAGGTATTTTCTGGCTGAAATTGAGGGACTTGAGCAAAAATCAGATTCAGAGGTTGAAAAAGGACTGCTGATGCTGTTGGATTCTGACCTCCCTGCACTCAAAGTGGATTTTCTGGAGCTACAGAACTCGAAATGGCGCGATTCCAATTGCGTTGGAAAGTAGGCATCCAGGGCTTTCCAGCAATATATAATAGTCCATACTTTGGCCAAGAATAGACGACATAAACTTGCGTTCAACGCCAGCTTTCTACCCAAATCTGGCGTCCAGCGCCAGAAAAGGAGCCAAAACCAGAGTTGAACGCCCAAACTGGCACTAAAACTAGCGTTCAACTCCAAGGAGGACCTCTACACGTGCCACACTTAAGCCCAGCCCAAGCACACACCAAGTGGGACCCGAAAGTAGATTTATGCATCAAATACTTATTTCTGTAAACCCTAGTAGCTAGTTTATTATAAATAGGACCTTTTACTATTGTATTAGGCATCTTTGGATTACCTTATGATCCTTTGATCACGTTTTGGGGGCTGGCCATCTCGGCCATGCCTGGACCTTTCACTTATGTATTTTCATGGTAGAGTTTCTACACTCCATAGATTAAGGTGTGGAGCTCTGCTGTTCCTCAAAGATTAATGCAAAGTACTACTATTTTCTATTCAATTCTTCTTATTTCGCTTCTAAGATATCCATTCGCACCCAAGAACGTGATGAAGGTGATGATTATGTGTGACGCTTATCATCCTTCTCCCTTATGAACGCGTGCCTGACAAACACTTCTGTTCTACATGAAATAAGCTAGAATGAGTATCTCTTAGATCTCCTAACCAGAATCTTCGTGGCGTAAGCTAGAATGATGGCGGCATTCAAGAGAATCCGGAAAGTCTAAACCTTGTCTGTGGTATTCCGAGTAGGATTCAATGATTGAATGACTGTGACGAGCTCCTAACTCGTGATTGCAGGGCGTTAGTGACAGACGCAAAAGGATAGTAAATCCTATTCCAGCATGATCGAGAACCGACAGATGAATAGCCGTGCCGTGACAGGGTGCGTGAGCATATTATTCACTGAGAGGATAAGATGAAGCCATTGGCAAGGGTGATGCCTCCAGACGATTAGTCGTGCCGTGACAGGGCATTGGATCATTTTCCCGAGAGATGACCGAAAGTAGCCATTGACAGTGGTGATGTATCACATAAAGCCAGCCATGGAAAGGAGTAAGACTGATTGGATGAAGATAGCAGGAAAGCAGAGGTTCAGAGGAATGAAAAGCATCTCCATTCGCTTATCTGAAATTCCTACCAATGATTTACATAAGTACCTCTATCCCTATTCTATTATTTATTATTCGAAAATACCATTATCACTTTATGTCTGTCTGACTGAGATTTACAAGGTGACCATAGCTTGCTTCATACCAACAATCTCCGTGGGATTCGACCCTTACTCACGTAAGGTATTACTTGGATGACCCAGTGCACTTGCTAGTTAGTTGTATCGAAGTTGTGACAAATTATGAATGTGTAATCACGATTACGCGTACCAAGTTGCTCACATGCCAGGAATAGTTCGAGCCTGGACATCACAATTTCGTGCACCACCTCTGCATAAAGTTCTCCACAGTAGAAGGAATTGTCACCATTAGAGGGGACCAGAAGCTAACGCGTAAGTGCTACAATGAAAGCCTTAATTTAAAAGGTAGCCTTGGGAGGAAAGAAGTCAATACGAATGAACTGGGTGGAGTTTGAACTCGAGAAGAACTGTCCCCCCAACCTAGAGGCAGGGTAGAGGAAGTGCAAATTAGTGACCACCCTGATAAAACAACAAATATCGGGGCTAATCTGGAGGAAAACCTGAAGAAACAGCTCATCGAATTACTCAGGAAGAATTCCGACCTCTTCGCCTGGAAGGCCTCTGACATGCCTGACATAGATCCCGACCTAATGTCCCATAAACTTGCAGTGTACTCGAGTTCCTGAACTGTTCAACAAAGGCATCGGAAGCTTGGACCAGAAAGGATACATGTCGCAGAGGAACAAGTACAAGCCTTACTAGAAGCAGGGTTCATAAGGGAAGTAAAATACTTATTGTGGCTAGCTAACATTGTTTTTGTAAAGAAACAAAACGGAAAGTGGAGGATGTGTGTCGATTAAACCGACCACAACAAAGCTTGTCCTAAAGATCCCTATCCTTTCCCGAGCATTGATGCTCTAGTCGACTCAGTGTTAGGATATCGATACCTATCTTTTATGAACACATACTCGGGATATAACCGAATCTCGATGTACAAGCCAGATCAGAAAAAGACCTCGTTCATAACTCCGAAGGTTAACTATTTCTCTATAGTAATACCTTTTGGGTTAAAAAATGCAGGGGCTACATACCAGCGACTAATGAATAAAGTATTTTCTTCTCACTTAGGAAATCTCATGGAGGTGTATGTAGACAAAATGCTCGTCAAAAACCAAAGAGAACTCCACCTTATTCTCTAATCTCTCAGAGGTGTTCTCCACAATAAGGAAGTAGGAGATGAGGCTAAACCTCCCAAATGCACCTTCGCAGTAGAAGCAGGAAAGTTCTTAGGCTTCAAGCTAACCCAAAGAGGAATAAAAGTGAACCCGGACGAATGCTAGGCCATACTCAACATGAAGAGCCCGACTTGTGTAAAGAGGTCCAACATTTAAACGGAAGGTTGGCAGCTCTATCCAGATTCCTAGCCGGATCAGCTCTAAAATCAGTTCCCTTATACTCAATCTTAAGAAAAAGGGAAGCAATTCGAGTGGATCCTAGAATGCGAGCAAGCCTTTCAAGACTTCAAAGGATTTCTGGGAGAGCCCTCATACTTACCCGACCTATCAAAGGGGAAGAGCTCGTGTTATACCTGGCAGTTGGAAACCGAGCTGTAGCCTTAGCCCTCATCTGATAAGATGAAAAGGGGTAGCAACCTATCTATTTCATCAGCAAAGGCCTACAGGCAGGGGTGATGAACGGATAATTTATATCCTTTTTGGCATTGTTTTTAGATAGTTTTTAGTATATTTTAATTACTTTTTATTATATTTTTATTAGTTTTTATGAAAAAATCACATTTCTGGACTTTACTATGAGTTTGTGTATTTTTCTGTAATCTCAGGTATTTTCTGGCTGAAATTGAGGGGTCTGAGCAAAAATCTGATTCAGAGGCTGAAAAAGGACTGCACACTAGAAAAACACCCATTCAGGTACACTTGAAAAGTGTAGCCAAAAGTGAAAAAAAATGATGCCTTAGGCTACGGCTACGCTTTTTGGGCTACGGCTACGCTTTTTGGAGTGATTCCTATTCGGCCGTTGCATATTCTCAAAGGCTACGCTTTTCTGCACCAAGGGCTACGCTTTTGGTGTTTGAGAATAGGCTACGCTTTTCAAGTGATGCTGTCCAGGACCAAAGGCTACGCTTTTCAGCTTTCATTTTTTCAGAATAGGCTACGCTTTTCAACGCTACTGCATCACTTGTAAAGCGTAGCCACATTGTATACCATAGCTACTTTTTATAAGCGTAGCCTTAGGTCCCACTTTTTTTTTTTTTTTTTGGTATACTATAGCTATTGTATATAAGTGTAGCCTTAGGTCTTTTTTTTTTTGTATACTATAGTTACTGTATATAAGTGTAGCCTTAGGTCTTGTTCTTTTTTCTCTCTCTCTCTATATATATATATATATAATAATTATTAATACAACATAATAGTTAATATGATTACATGTATAATAATTCTGTATTTTTATTTAAATGAGTTGAATATTACAAAATAAAAATAAATACATAATTATACTAAATAATTTCTCTAAATAACAAATTATCTGTAAACAATATATATTTACAATGATCCAAAAATACTAGAATAGAAGTTAATTTTGAATATTCATACATCTCACACTAAATTAAGCATAGCTTTATCAAAATAAGCATGAGATCACTTAGAATTTACTACTAATACTCTACGGAAAACTAAATTAAAATATTATATCTTACATAAATATCATCTAATAAAAATTATTAGTCAACCATACATATATTCATTCCGAATACTACTCCATCTTAGCCAATAAACCACAATCATAAACAGATTAATCTTCATTATCATCCTCAATATTATCCTGCATAATTATATAGAAAAATAAATAAAAAAATATTTATAATGACATTTGCAATTATAAAAATAAAAAATTAAAATAATTATTTAACAAGGCAAAAATTCAGATGTAAAATATAAATTAATTGTTCAGATATACTTAATTAGTTTTCAACATTGAGACTTTCATGGGGTGTTTCGCCTTTAATTTCCCCAAAGACAAATGCAGATACGAGCTTTCCACTAAACACACCTAGAATATATGCTTATCTTCTACCCTTAATTGGCTTAGAAATAAGCCAAATTCAAAATGTTAAAGTCATTCCTAACTTTTTATTATTAGTGCTCAATCCACATATGATAGATCATGAGAAAGTAAAGTAAATAAATTACTAGTGTTAGTTCTTTTTCATTGAAAAAAACGGGTAGTGTGACTTGCTTCCCTCAGAGACAATGGCCAACACGAGTTACTTACTGTGACAGTGTACTTGCTTCCCTCGGAATAAGTTTTATTTGTGCTCGCATCTGGTCCTCTTTCTTGCTCGGATCAACTCTGCAGCAAAAGCATATGAACAAAGGAATTGAATGTTGCAATCAACATATCTTACCAACAACAAAAAAATAATGATAACTGATAAGCATTCGAAAATAGTGTGCACTATGTCTCATGAAAAGTTAAAAATCAGATTAGATAGAATTGGGCTTAGCTCAATTGTAGTTGTTCCCATTTAAAGATAATCGAAATCAGCACAATATTTTCATAACAATAATGCACATGATTGACAATTGATAAATTTAAGTTCATCTGTTCCTAGAGAAATATAACCTCTAGAATTATAAACATAACAATATCAATAATATTAAGTTATTCTTCTTCCTATCTAATTTACAACAGAACAGAGCATGCACAACACTTTATTCAACTGAACTATACATGTGGCATTGCAGCAGCAACAATTGATGCAACTCATGGTAAAACAAATATATTAATTCTCAGATCAAAATGTCCAAAGAGACTACCATAATGATGCAA
This sequence comes from Arachis hypogaea, assembly GCF_003086295.3. Taxonomy (NCBI): domain Eukaryota; kingdom Viridiplantae; phylum Streptophyta; class Magnoliopsida; order Fabales; family Fabaceae; genus Arachis; species Arachis hypogaea. Next base: position 75,553,839 of record NC_092049.1, on the reverse strand, counting down.
ATCCTTACTATAAGCATATTCTACCAATGGTTATAAAAACAGACCTTGATTGAGTGGAAGATCCCATCAGTATCGGCAAGAAGCACACCAACATCAGAAGCCTGGTCCTGTATGCAAAAGGAGTGACTAAAGGCAGGAGAGAACAATAATGAAACTAATATCACATTGCCAATGAGACATGCATCCAATATTTAGAAATAACAGAAGAAACTTTTGGCATATTAGGATAACATTTAGAAATTTGCGCTTTTCAAAATAGATAGTAAAGCAAATTTTCAAAATAGGATCATGTATAGTAAAAAAATTGATCCCTCACACAACAACGTGAACACAAATTATTACATTCAATTATTGTTGCTATTATTATATATCATCGATGTAAATTATGTGAATAATCTCGTCACAATATCAAAATGATAGTGTAAGATTAACTCGAGCTGGGAAAAAGTTGGAAAAGAGAGTTTGCATCAAAATTTAACGACTTAGCATAGATGGGAGAACCACCTTCAGTTCTTTATTGTGCTTTGAGCTGTCAAAACCTCGGCTTTGAACTGGAACCTCCTCAAATTCTTCGGTCAACTGAAACAATGAAATATCTTATATATGTTTTCTTGTTCTAAAAGCCTATACAACCAGATTTGCAAAGAGGACAGAGTGACATGGAAAGAAGTGAAAAAATAGAATACTGTTACTCTTAATATCGATACCATAGTATTGGACTCTCAGAATTACTCACCCCTGTTCCCTTGCTGAGATAAAGGCCACCACCACGAACAAAAAGCCACAGACCACCATCAGCTCTCCATCCCATGTTCTGGATTCTTCTGGCAACTGCTCTATTATGTGGCTGCCAGAATGGCTGAAAATCAGAGAAAAATAACCATTAACATCACAAAAATGCCACAGTATGGTAGCAGGCAAGTAGAAGTGAAAGAACAATGTCATCACAAAGTAAAAAGGCCCCAAAGTTTGATTTAGTGGCTTTATTAGTTCACTGAGGAATTTTCTTCACTCTTGCACACTAAGAGCCTGGCTGTTCTCAAGAAACAGGTAGATAAATGAGCATTGAAATTTGGAATCGGTAGCAACAAGTCTTATGAATGAATCTGAGATTTGATATTATAATTTTTAATTGTAATTGATAAGAAGAAAGATGGTTAAAAGTGCCAAAGAAAGCATAAAGCAGCAAGCCAGCAAATCAGAAATCTATGAGAATCTGCAGGGTGTGTTTCTAGAAATGGATAGCACTCAAGATATAAGCATAAGCCTTTAAACCTTGTCCCAATTGAAGAATAGCTAAGTTCATATTATTCATCTTGAATTATGATTTTTCACAGAACCATCACAGAAGCAAAGAAGACAACACAAAAAATGAAGGAGAAACAAGCAAACATAATGAGAAACAGCAGGCTAAAATTAACCAGTCCAAGTTTAATGTCTTACAAAATGAAGAAATACCAATTAAACAAGAAGGAATTCATGAGGAACTGCAAGAGGAATAGAAGAAGAAAGTAAGAAAGAGAGGGGAAGAAAACCATACAGCCACAGGGAAGGAAAATCAAGCAGGATAGAAAAGAAGTACCAGGAAAAGCCAAAAAAAAAAAAAATAAACAGACTCAGCACTAATTGTTAACACTAATGAAGCTGAAAAGAACAACCAACACAAAAAATTACCAAGAAAAACAAGAAGAAGAAAAAGCAAATCTCAAATGTTGAAACAAAAAATACCATCATAGTACATCATGAAAAAAATTGGGTAGAAAATGAAGTTGCATCACTAATTATGATGGAGGAAGGGATTGAATTAACACTTCAAGCTCCTCCAAATGAAGGAAGACCACCTAACCCAATGGCGATGGATGATGGAGAAAAGAATTCATGGAAATGGATAAAGAGGCAAGAGATCCAAATCTAAGCTTATTGGAGGGAATAGACTTCACCACAACTGAAATCAGTGCCCTTAAAGACACTAAGATGCATCTAAGTTAAATCTGATTCCAATCTTTTTTATCAGTTCTTTATTATTAGTCTTATTTAGAACGTTAAGGGTGCTGCCAGCATATCCTTTAGGCGCACTCTTAAAGAAATTATAAAACAGTATAAATTAAACCTGATATTACTATTCTGCTGGAAACTAAGTGTAACAGTGACAATGCTAGAAGAGTTATTCATCAGCTTGGGTTTTTTAACTTCATCTTAAAAGAAGTCCAAAGATTTGTGGGTGGAATATGGATGTACTGGAATGGAGTTGACCTTAACATATCATTTTTAGAGACTCATAACCAATAGATTCACATGAAAGTTCAGCTTCAAGGAGAAAGGAAATGATACATGTGACAGCAGTTTATGCTAGCCCCAAATTCAATATAAAAGACTTTTTTGGTCGAAGCTTCTCAACATAGCTAACAATATATATGACAAGAGAATGGTTGGTGGCTAGAGATTTCTATATAATTATGCCAGCAAATCAATGATAGGAATATTTAGGAACATGAAGCTCAACTCAAAACACATGAAATTAGTTAACAGATAGAGTGAAGAGCAGGTACCTGTCACGGATTTGAACTTGTTCCATCATGGACGCCATTCTTTGCTGATAAGCTTCTGGAAGTGATTCCAAACCAGCTAACATGCTCTTATCCATGATTCAATTCAATTCAACTCACCTAGTGTTCTTCATTCACATTAATCATATATGATCTGTTAAACATGATTTTACAATGAAATAATATGTTGAACTGATTATGGCGAGATATATGATCTGGTATTAATCAACCCAATTAATTAGCAGATGGATCAAAATCGAATTGAGAAAACTAATCCAAATAGAAACCGGAACCTGAAGAAGAGGTCTGGGGAGATTGCAGCAGAACTTTTCAAAAGAGAGAATTGCATCCGCACCCTTGGCGTCAAAAACGGCACCGATGAAACGCCTGCAGAGACATCGAAATTGAAATTGAAATGAGAATAAAATGAAAGTTGGAGAGAGAGAGGGGTTGGGAGTACGAACAGGAAGTAATCCTAGAAGCCGAAAGTGAGGACAGGAGCACGGCAAGCCCTAGCAGCGGCGGCGGCTTCAATTGACCCCAGGAGCGACGACAGTGCACGGCGGAACAACCTCCTTCTCTCTCACGTCGCGTCTTCGTCCTCTCTCTTCATCTCGTCTGCGAATCGTCTTTCTCTCTCTCTCCTCCGGACTCCCTCCTCCACGACGGCGATGGCAGCGGCTGCAGCGGCGTTGCGGCGGTGACCCCCTCTCACTCTCTGGTCTCTCGCTCGCGCTCTCATCTCTGTCTTCCTCCTCTCCTCCCTCTGGTTCACTCATTCTGAATCTGGGTGTGTGTGTGAAAGGGTGCGTGGCGAAGGTGAGCTTTGGAGGCAGGCAAGGTTTCTACTTCGCGATGGTGACTTCGGAGGGAATGGGGGGGGGGGGGGGGGGGCGAGGGTTTACGAAAGTGGATGAAGGTGCTTTGGAGGTGAGTGAGATTTGGAGGGGATGGACAAAAATTTTACTAAGTGTCATCAGTTTGCTTTCAGGAAAAAGAGGTAAAAAATTTACTAAGTGTTAAGTTTTTGGCTTTAGATACATTAGGCATCACTTTTAAAATGTACCCAAAATTTAACAAATAGGTTACCTTTTAAAAGCGTCTCCTTTGATATGAAAAGTGAACCTATAGATATCAACCTACGGCTACGCTTTAGAAGTGATTTCTATAATACCTAAGGCTACGCTTTTAAAATGATGCCGCATTTGTGTATCCTTTTCTCTTATAAAAAGGCAACACGGAGAAAAGTGTAGCCTATTCTATACGCTTTTCAAATGTAGCTTAAAAAAAGTGTGGCTGAATGGGTATTTTTCTTGTAGTGGCAGATGCTGTTGGATTCTGACCCTCCTGCACTCGAAGTGGATTTTATGGAGCTACAGAAGCCCAATTGGCACGTTCTCAATTGCGTTGGAAATTAGACATCTTGGGCTTTCCAGTAATATATAATAGTTCATACTTTGCCCGAGATTTGATGGCCCAAACTGGCGTTAAACGCCAGCCAGAGACCCTTTTCTAGAGTAAAACGCCAGAACTGGCACCAAAACTGGAGTTAAACGCCCAAACTGGCACCCAAGCTGGCGTTTAACTCCAAGAATGGCCTATGCACATGAAAGCTTCAATGCTCAGCCCTAGCACACACCAAGTGGGCCCCGGAAGTGGATTTCTGCACTATTTGCACTTAGTTACTCATTTTCTGTAAACCTAAGTTACTAGTTTAGTATAAAAACTACTTTTAGAGATTCATTTTGGGAATCATGACATTTTTTACATTTCATATTGTATCTTCTACAGCACGAGTCTCTAAACCCCATAGGTGGGGGTGAGGAGCTCTGCTGTGTTTCAATGGATTAATGCAATTATTTCCAACCACTACACAACTCTTTTCTATTCTTAATTCCACAAAGAGCTCTAAGTTGACCATCATTTTCAATCAAACCATATTCAAGTGAGAAAGTAAAGCTTAGGGATAATAATTTTACCCACTTGAATGTCGTGTAGGATGGTGACCTAGAGAGGGAAACCTCCCCACACTTAGACAATGCAAGGTCGACTTCCTTATGCTCTTCTTTGGGTATTTCCACCTCCTGACAACTTCTTTCATCTTCTTCTTGCTTGTTGACTTCTTCCAATTCCTCCTCATCATCAATAAAATCAAACTTGGGAGGTTGTGTGAAATCTACTTCCATATCAACTTCACATTCGATGGAAGTGTCTTCAATGAGATCACCAACATCATTTGGTGTTGAGTTGTCTTTAATAGCTTCAATTTCATGCCCCATGGGAGAGGATTCAATTATTGATAAGAAATCATTGATGATTGAGTCCATCTCTTGATCAACCTTCTCATATTCTTCAATCTTTATATGCTCCAGAGGTTGTTGAGACTTCCATGGTGGTTCCGCATCTCCTAGATCTTCAACTACTTCTTCCTTTTCTTCAATGACCCTAGGCATCTCCAATTGCTCCAATACAAAGATCGACTATTCCTTCTTCTCCACCGGATTTTCCAATTTCTCTTTCATGCTTTGCTCATCTTTTGATTTCTCACATGTGGCCACGAATGCACCTTGAGCGTTCAAGCATTGGTAGGCTAAAGTATGCACTACCTTAGTCAAATTAGTCACAAACTCTAGGGTGTTCCTTTGCATATCTGCTTAGCCTTGAAGTAGCAAGGTAAGAGAGTCATCTATTGGGGCTTGGGATGGATAGGAAGGTTCATTATTTTGGAGAAAGGGTTCATAATGAGAGGGCAGTTCTTCTTGGTAAGAGTATGAGATGGTATGTATTGAGGTGGTTCTTGGTAGTAGTCATGATAGGGTTGTGGTGGTTCTAAAGGTTCATGCTCATAATGGTCACAAGGAAATGGCATGGGTGATTGGTCATACAATGGATGTGGGTCACAAGAAGGTGCTTGGTAATAATGGGCTTGTGAGCATGGTTGATAATCATGTTGAGGATAAGGTTCATAAGCATATGGTGGTGGTACTTGATTATCACAAAAAGAGTCACCATAGCCATTGAATTGACATGTACTAGGATATGAATTATACCTATAAGTATCCGGAGGTTGTTGCCAATAGGAGTGATCAATTCCTTGAGGCTCCTCCCATCTTGAAGTGTTCCATCCTTGGTACATATTGTCATTAAAGCCCACATTTCCTACAACATAGTGAGAACCAAACTCATAGCCACAGTGAAAATTCATAGTGGAAAAACAAAATAAAATAAAAAACTAGTAAACAAGCAAAAGACAAACCTATTCACACTATTCACATATATACAATAACCAATAACATAACACCATTGCAAGTCCCCGGCAATGCCGCTATTTTGATGAAGAAATTTTTGACGGTTTAGAATTTCACAAATGAATCCTCGTTGCAAGTATAGTTTCTAAACCAACAAATAATCCTTTCATACAAAAGATTGTTTGTCACAAGTACAAACCCCTAAAATTATAAATCGAAGTATTCAAACCTCGGGTCGTTCTCTCTAGGAATTGCAATAAAGTGTTGTTATTGGTTATAGAGTATGTTTTGGGATTTTTGAGATAAGAAACATGAAAGATAAATGACAAGGAAGTAAACTAATAGCTACAAAGGTCTTGGCAAGGGTTGGTGGTCAATGATCTCTATCCCTATCACTAACCACAACATGAGAATTGGCAAGGATCAATCCCATTAAGTCATCCTCTAACTAGTAGTAAAGGAAAGTCAAATGAGCTATATCAATCCAAGTCCATAAGTCCTAGTTCTCTACCAATTCAATTAGTGAGATCTAGAGTTAATGGCTCCCAATCATCACTTGGACATTAGTAACTCAAGAGTTCCTAAGTTACCATCCCAAGCCAAGAGCATAAAATTCTACTCTAAAATCCAACCAAGCATTTTATCAAACACTTGGAAGGCATAAAAGGAAAGCATAGTAAAGTTGCAAGGAAAGTAAATCTACACTACTCAATTGCAAGGAATTAAACAACAACAAAGCAATTCAACAATAAAGGAACATAAAAACATAAATTGCATTAAAGAGAAATAAAAGAACAAAAGTGCATCAACATAAAAGTAAAGAATTACAAGAATTAAATGCTAAACTAGAGAGAAGAGATGTAGAAGAAGAAGAATTACAAAAGGAAAAGTAAATCAAAGCATGAAATTAACCTTGATCTAAGAATTCCTAATCTAGATCTAACCTACTCCTAATTCTAGAGAGAAGAGGGAGCTTCTCTCTCTAGAAACTAACTTTCCCTCCAAAACTAATCTAAAGTAAACTAATAATGACTAGATGTCTCATCCCTCTTCAATCCTTGGGTTAAATAGCATCAGAAATGAGTTGGATGGGGCCCAAAATACGCCAGAAATCGCTGGCCACGAGTTGCACTTTAGTGAGTCACGTGCAACATCGGCGCGCATGCGTACAGTACACGTGCGCGTCCCTAAGCGCGATGCAACTATGGCAAATTTTATATCATTTTGAAGCCCCGAATGTTAGCCTTCCAAAGCAACTAAAATTGCCTCATTTGGACCTCTGTAGCTCAAGTTATGGTCGATTAAGTGCGAAGAGGTCAGACTTGACTGCTTTGCGATTCCTTCATTTCTTCATGAGTTCTCCATTTCTACATGCTTTTTCTTTATTCCCTCAATCCAATCTTTGCCTCCTAAATCTGAAATCACTTAACAAACATACCAAGGAATCTAATGGAATCAAGGTGAATTAAATTTAGCTATTTTAAGACCCAAAAAGCATGTTTTCACTCTTAAGCACAATTAACGGAGAATTTACAAAACCATGCTATTTCATTGGATAAATGGGAGAAAAGTTGACAAAATCTTCTAAATTCAACACAAGATAAACCCTAAAAATGGGGTTTATCAATGACGCATATCAAGCCAAAGACCCTACTATGAAGAAGTACTTGGATGAAGCCCGAGAACAATTGACGCACTATTTTGAAGGAGAAGTCCGACATATAGCCCAGGAATCCAATGCCTGAGCTGATGTCCTCTCCAAATTAGCTAGCACCAAGCCAGGGGGCAAAAATAGAAGTTTCATCCAGGAGACTCTGCAGACACCATCAATATCAACAGAGGAGAGCAATTAAGAGGTATTAACCATATCCAACCAAAATTTAGGATGGATGACTTCTATAGTCAACTACCTCAGATTTGATGTCCTCCTCAAGGATGAAAAAGAAGCCAGAAGGCATATTAAAGAAGCACAAAATTACACACTGGTCCACAATATTCTATACAAAAGAGGAATTTCAACACCCCTCTTGAAATGTGTCCCGACCTCTAATACAAAGGAAGTCTTAGAGGATGTACACAATGGCACATGTGAAAATCATTTAGGAGCTCGGTCACTGGCCAAAAAGGTGATTCGAGCTGGCTTCTTCTGGCCGGCCTTACAAAGAGAAGCAGTGATAAACCACTATTTTATGGTTTATATTGTGTTTAATTGTGTGGTTTTATCATGATCCTGACCCACTTATTCATTAAAATAGCATGCATTTATATTTCCTTCCTGAAATTATTACATGAGTGAAAACTGCTTCCTAGAGACTTTTAATTATACATTTTACTTCTCCTTTATTCCATTCGATACCGTGATCTGTGTGTTAAGCGTTTCAGGCTTTATAGGGCAAGAATGAGTTGGAGATTGGAAAGGAAGCTAGCAAAAATGGAAGGAACACAAGAAATTGAGGAGATGATCAGCGAGAAGCGACGCGGCTGCATGGACGACACGACCGCGCGGAGAAGATCAAATCGCAGTGACACGTCTGGATGGCTGACGCGACCGTGCGAAATGGAAAAGCACAAGCGACGTGGAGGCGTGGATGACGCGCCCGCGTGGTGAAGCGAAACGTGAATGACGCGTCCGCATGAGCGACGCGATCGCGTGGCATGCGCGATCTGCATAATTTGCAGAATCGCTGAGGGCGATTTTGGACCCTATTTTGACCCAATTTTCGGCCCAGAACAGCAGACTAGAGCCAGAGAACATGCAGAAACCAGAGACAACATTCATTCTACACAGTTTTAGTTTTTAGATCTAGTTTTACTCCTCCTCTAGATTTTCTCTCTACACATTCATAGTTCTTAGGATTTAATTTTCTTTTACTTTTTTGGCGTTAGAACACTGAGAAGAGTTATTACCTCATGAAGACTTCGTCATTCTAGTTCGTTTTCTTTACTTGGATTCACTCTTCCATGTTCTTTGCTTTGTTAATTTTACCATTGGAATATTTGTAGGATTATTTAATACAAGGATCACCTTTATTTTTAATTGACTATTTCAATTTTTATTTATAATGTCTTCCTTTAATTCCTTTTTATATGCTATGAATTTTACATTCACAATGAGCGAGTAGTTCCCAAACTTGATGGAGAATTGATTGAAAGGAACCCTTGAGTTGGGAGGCTTGAAAGAAAAATTGTAATTGGGTTTATGGTTAGATTGCCTCCTAATCACTAACACCAATCCCTTTTAATTAAGTGGATTGCAACTTGTGAACGGACGTAGCATTCCAACTTGTTTGACTTTCCTTTACCTAGTGAAGGATAACTAAACAGGACAACCTTCAATTGTCAATTAATCCTGAGAGCATTCCAACAATAATAGGGATTCCAACTAATCAATTTTTGGCGTCGTTGCCGGGGAGTTGCAATAGAGTGCTAAAGTTGTTAATTAGAATTTATTTATTTGCATTTTATTTTATTTTGCTACTATGAGCTGCATGTTTCTTTCGCTAGATGACGCGTTCACTTCCTGATCCACGCTTGCCAGTATTCGATCCTGAGATTAAAAGAACCATCTCACGAATAAGGCGAGCTCGGCGTCGGTTAGTCCTCTCTGAGGGCAGATTTGAAACGCCATCTGAGGAAGAAACCAGCCCCCGTTCTACTGATTCGGTTAGTTTACGTACAGGTAACATGGCGGCAGCCAGAAGAGTTACCATCCAGGAGGAAGGATCCCTTGATTTTACAATGCAGCCGTTTCAAGCGCATCACCCAGCGGTGGCTACAGATTTTGAAATAAAGACTGCACTACTCAATTTGATGCCCAAGTTTCATGGCTTACCTGCTCAAGAGCCTATCAAGCACCTGAGAGATTTTCAAGAAGCCTGTTCTACTGTCAGGCGTGATGGTGCTGATGAAACTTCAATTTTGCTGAAAGCTTTCCCGTTTTCTCTTGAGGGAAAAGCAAGAGAGTGGTACTACACTCAACCCCTAGCAAATGTATCCAACTGGGATACGCTCAAAAAAGAGTTTTTGGAGAAATTCTTTCCATCTGAAGTTACTGATAAACTGAGGAAAGACATTTCCACAATTGTTCAAGATGACAACGAGACTCTCTTTGAATACTGGGAGCGCTTCAATAATCTTCTGGAAGCATGCCCCCACCACAAGATCGACAAGATAGTGTTACTCAGCTATATCACATAGGGCATGAGGCCCCAAGATAAGACCACATTGGAAAGTGCTAGCAATGGGTCTATGAAGAAGTACAAAACCACTGATGAGGCATGGCAATTGATCAGCGACTTAGATGAATCTACTAGGAACCACAGGCAGAAACAAGGCCGTTCAAAAGCCGTTGCAGAAGTATCCTCTAGCAGACAGACTACTGCCCTAGCTCAGAGTATCTGTGAAATGACCAACTTGCTGAAGCAGATGCAATTGAATCAACAACAAGTTTAGCAAGCTCAACCTTCTCCAGCACAGCAAAGCCAACATTTAGTCCTACAGAGAGTTTGTGGAATTTGCGCTGATTATAGCCATTATACTGATGAATGCCCGTAACTCCAACAGGAAGACAACATGGTGGCATCCACTCATAACTTCTATGACCGCCCCAACCAAGGGTACAATCAAGGTGGAAATAATAACCATGGATGGCAGGACAATTCTAACCAGAATTGGAGAGACAACAATAATAGAGGAGGCAGAGATAATCAGGGAAATCAGAGGTGGAATAATAACAACAACAGGCAGCAGTACCAACCTTATAGAGCACTTCACCTGAGGCAGTCCCAAGGACCACAGAATACCCAACAGTAGACCTCTCAATTTACTTATCCTTCTTCATCTCCTAATGAAGAGCTACTAAAATTTTTTGAGCGAAGTCAACAGACCATGGAAAATAACATTAATGCCAGTCTGAATGGTCTGACCACTACTTTGCAAGCTCTTGTCTCATAGATTGGATCAATGCAAAATTCCAATAACCAACCTTCAAGTTCCACTGGAATTTCCTCTCAACCATTACCCAATCCGAAGGGGGGCATTAATGCCATCACCCTAAGGTCCAGAACCACATTGCAGGAGAGGAATCAGGAGGAGCCAAGCCCACCAGAGCAAGCCTCAGATGAAGAGGTCGTAGGAATAGAAGATGTTGAAGAGGAAGAAGACATACAGGACATAATTGAAAAAGAATAAGCCCAACCACAGGAGGAAGTACCAAGAGACACAGACACTACAGAAAACACCACTCCCATTCCATTTCCACAACTTGCAAGGAAGCCCAGGAAGCAGCTGGAACCTGATCCCAAAATGGTAGAAATATTCAAAAAGGTTGAGGTAACCGTTCCTCTTTTTGATGTTATTCAACAAGTACCTAAATATGAAAAGTTTCTAAAAGATTTATGTATACATAAGGACAAAATTAATGAATTAGAAACTATTCCTTTAGGTAGTTCCATATCTGCTTTAATGGGAGGATTACCTGAGAAGTGTAGTGACTCAGGTCCTTGTATAGTTAGTTGTACTATTGGTGGAGTAGTAATTTATGATTGCAAGTGTGATTTAGGAGCATGTGTTAGTATAATGCCTTTGTCTATATATGATATTTTGAGGCTCCCTCCCTTAAAAAGGTCGGCAGCTCGTTTTGTGTTAGTAGATAAAAGCATCATTACAGTGGCTGGAGTTGCTGAAGATGTTTTAGTGAACATTAAAGGGCTTACATTTCCCACTGATTTTTATATCTTGGAGATGCCCCATAATGACTCAGATAAGCCATCATCAATCCTACTTGGAAGACCATTCCTGAAGACATCAAAATTCAAATTGGATGTTTTTTCGGGAACATACTCTTTTGAAATAGATGGCCGCATAGTAATCTTCAATCTGAATGGAGTCATAAACAACCCTCCAGAAGATCATTCTATCTTCCAGTGTGATGTCATAGATGAAACTGTAGCTGAAGTTCACAAGGAAGAGTTATAAGAGAGGCACATTGGACAAGGTCCAAGTGTGGGTACCCTCTTGACTGACAATGAGGGCACCTCAGCATTTTTACAAGCTCCAGACAATCTAGAGCCTACCCATGATCAGAAGTTGGAACTAAAACCTCTTCCTCCACATCTCAAATATGCTTATCTTGAAGATGAGCAGAAGTTTTCCGTTGTCATTGCAAGGGAACTCACTTCCCAACAAGAAGAGCAGTTACGTGATGTACTGAGGAGGCATAAGAAAGCAATTGGGTGGAGTTTGGCAGACATAGTAGGCATCAACCCTCAAGTATATGAGCACATAATATTTTTAGAAGAGGGAGCAAGACCTGTCCGTCAACCCCAAAGAAGATTGAATCCCACTATCTTGGAAGTTGTCAAAAAGGAAGTGACTAGACTATTGGAAGCAGGTATCATCTATCCCATTTCAGACAGTGAATGGGTTAGCCCGGTACAAGTGCTGCCCAAGAAGTCTGGAGTCACTACAGTGAAGAATGAGCATGGAGAGCTCATAGCAACTAGAGTTCAGAATGCTTGGAGAGTCTGCATTGATTACAAGCGTCTCAACCAAGCTACCCGTAAGGATCACTACCCACTTCCATTCATTGATCAAATGTTGGATCGCCTGTCAGGTAAATCACATTATTGCTTTTTAGATGGTTACACAGGTTATTTCCAGATTCATATAGCTCCTGAGGACCAGGAAAAGACCACTTTTACATGTCCTTTTGGGACTTATGCTTACAAGAGAATGCCCTTTAGCTTGTGCAATGCACCAACTACTTTCCAAAGGTGTATGATGAGTCTTTTCTCTGATCTTATTGAGGACTGTATGGAGGTTTTTATGGATAATTTTAGCGTTTATGGTGATTCTTTTAGCCTTTGCTTAGATGGATTATCTAGAGTATTAGATAGATGTGTTAATACAAACCTTGTATTGAATTTTGAAAAATGTCATTTTATGGTAAAATAAGGGATTGTATTAGGACATGTGGTATCTAATAATGGCATTTCTATAGACCCAGCAAAGGTGAGTGTTATTTCTAGTTTACCTTACCCCTCTTCAGTGAGGGAAGTCCGTTCGTTCTTGGGCCATGCAGTATTTTACAGGAGATTTATTAAAGACTTTAGTAAGGTAGCACTTCCCTTATCCAGATTACTACAGAAGGATATTGAGTTCGAGTTCAGTGAAGATTGCAAGCAAGCGTTTGATAAGCTGAAGGCCGCCCTGACTCAAGCTCCAATTGTGAGAAGACCAGACTGGAGCTAGCCGTTTGAAATCATGTGCGATGCTTCCAACCATGCAGTAGGAGCAGCGCTGGCTCAGCGCGAAGGTAAGGATCATTTTGTTATTGCTTATGCGTCTAAGACTTTAGACGCTGCCCAGTCCAATTATACTACTACTGAGAAAGAGCTTCTTGCTATTGTTTTTGCTCTGGATAAATTCTGAGCTTATTTACTTGGTACTAGAGTAGTAGTGTATTCGGACCATGCAGCTTTAAAGTATCTATTATCTAAAAAGGAGTCCAAACCAAGGCTCATACATTGGATACTGCTATTACAAGAATTTGATTTAGAAATAAAGGATATGAGTGGTAACCAGAATTTAGTGCCAGACCACTTGAGTCGCCTTGAGCACATTAAGGATGATTCTGCTCCTATAGATGATAATTTTCCATTTGATAACCTGCAAGCAGTATCTGAGGTATCTCCCTGGTATGCACCTATAGCTAATTATCTAGTTAGCCGCACATTTCCTCCTAACTTTTCTAAGCATCAAAGAGACAAGCTGAAAAGCGAGTCTAAATATTATATATGGGATGACCCATATTTATGGAGATGTGGCGCTGATCAGGTAATTAGACGGTGTATACCTCAATCAGAATTCCAGTCCATCTTAGAGGCCTGTCACTCATCTGAGAGTGGAGGACATTTTGGCCCTCAAAGAACTGCTAGAAAAATCTTGGACTGTGGATTCTGGTGGCCTACTCTTTTTAGAGACGCTGCTGAATTTTGTAAATCTTTCCCCCCATGCCAAAAATTTGGTAATATATCCAGGAGGGATGAGATGCCCCAACAAATTATGCTTTTCTGTGAAATTTTTGATGTTTGGGGCATTGACTTCATGGGTCTATTTCTAAATTCTAATGGTTATTTTTATATATTATTAGCTGTGGACTACGTTTCCAAATGGATGGAAGGAATTCCTACCCGCACTGATGACGCTAACACTGTTGTTTCCTTTGTGAGAAACCACATTATTTGTCGCTTTGGATCACCACGAGCAATCGTGAGCGATCAAGGCACCCATTTTTGTAACATGATTAGTGAAGAGGCATGGGATAATTCATAAGGTTGCAATAGCATACCATCCTCAGACCAATGGGCAAGCCGAGGTGTCAAACAGAAAGATAAAGCGTATCTTGCAGAAGATAGTCAAACCTCATAGAAAGGACTGTAGCACCAGGCTACAAGATGCACTCTGGGCATACAGAACAACATACAAAACACCCATTGGGATGAGTCCGTTCCGCTTAGTTTATGGAAAAGCTTGTCATCTCCCTGTTGAGGTAGAGCACAAAGCCTTTTGGGCAGTCAAGGAGTGCAACATGGGGATAGAGAACGCCGGAGCTGAAGGGAAGTTGCAACTGCAAGAACTGGAAAGCCTTCGCCTAGAAGCTTATGAGAACTCAAGACTATACAAGGAAAAGATGAAGGCTGCACATGATCAGCACATCAAGAGGAAAGAGTTCCAACCTGGGGATTTAGTCCTCCTTTACAAATCTCGTCTGAAGCTCATGCCAGGCAAGTTGAGAACCAGATGGGAAGGTCCATATAGAGTAGAGAAGGCCGAACCGTACAGAGTTTATCACCTAAGTCATCCTTCAAGTTCTGTACTTATCAAAGTTAATGGACAATGCCTGAAGCTATACCAGGGCGAGAAGATGCAGAAAAACAAGGAACTCGAGATCTTCCTCTTGGAGGATCCCCACATAGCAGAAGATTGAGCTAGTGGAGCGTCCAACTTACGGACGTTAAAGCAAAGTGCTAGGTGGGAGACAACCCACCATGGTGTGATCGTTCTTTTCTTTATTTTTAGTTTTTCATATTCAATAACTCTTCTCTTTATCAGTACTTTCGTGCATCTGCATCTGCATATTTAAAAAAAAAGGGAAGGTGCCACGTGACGCGACCGCATCAGCGACGCGTCCGTGTGGCAAGGAGAGGAGAGAAAATTAAAAAACGAATAGAGAATCATGCTGGAGCGTGGCTGGAGGCGTGCCAGTGGCACAAATCAACCCACGCGACCGCGTCGCTGACGCGTCCGCGTCGTATGGGCATAATGGCTTCCCACGCGACCACGTGCTCCACGCGGCCGCGTGCCTTGGTTTTCGATGTAAGATGGTGCACAGCTGAAAGTTGTGCTAGAGTGGTGCTGGACTGGCGCTGGACGCGCAATCCCCCTCACGCGACCGCGTGCCCCACCCGGCCGCGTCGTACCCCAAAAACTACCCACTCACGCGATCGCATGCCCCACGCGATTGCGCCACCTAAAATTTGGCATTTAATAATTTTGAACAGAGAGTTGTGCGAGTGCGAGGCAACCCTCGCGCCACTGGCACAAACTGGGTCACGCGATCGCGTGGCCGACGCAACCGCGTCAATCACCTTAAGTGCAAGTCGCGCGACCGCGTGCCCCATGCGATCGCGTCGCTTGCGGTGCACAGTTTTCCTACTTTTGCCAAATATCATATTTTTCTCTTCTCCAAATCCTAATTTTTCTTTTCCATCATTATTTCTTCCTCCTCCCTTCTTCCTTCTATCTCACCTTTCACTGTCTATCTCTGTCACCTCCATTACCAAGGTTTTATTTTCTTCTTCCCTCTTTCCTTTTCTCTCATTCCTCTTATTTTATATGTTATTTTCTTTTCTTCCCTTTTTTTCTTTTCATTATTCATATTTTCTTTCTTCTTCTTTCCTTTTTACATGGTGTTAGAATTTTATTTGAGTCATTATTCTTCCTTATATGCTTGTGGATTATTACAAATTGTTTGGCAATTATATATTATTTTCTTTAAAGGGTTGCTTGCATGTTCACTTTACTACTTTCTATACTTTATTTACCTTGCATGATATGTGTTTGTGAAAAAGCCCATATGGCATTATGCACTTCTCTATGTTATTCTAATATTCAACGCTTGCTTTTCACAAATTCCCTTTACTATTATATTAATTGAATTTAATTATCAATACAAACGTGATGGTTTGTTACAAAGTAATGCTTGGTCTATGCTACTCACGCCCTTTTCCGGCATGCCAATAAACACCTTGCATTCACTTGTCACTATATGCACTAGCTATTTTCCTTTGATGACTTTTCACATGTACTCATGAGCGTGTGTTAATGTCAGTTACCTCCTAATGTGCATCCATCACCACCTTTTCCGTCCTCTTCATTGCTATATATCTCTTTGAATTAAATTATTTTCTCTTCCCTTTTCAGGATGGCCGCCAAGAAAGGAAAAGAGAAAGCTACTCCCAAACCCCCAGCAAGGAGAGGAACTAAAAGAGCACTAGTGGCAGAGCCTTCTTCAACTGCAGTCAAGCCCTCAACAAAAAGAGTTAAGAGGATCATTAAGGTTGATGAAAAGGAGAAAGCCTTTCCAGCAAAGGACACTGCGCGATTTCCAAATCGCTACTGTGAGCAGATGTTCCCTATTCTAGCTGAAAGGAGCTATAACAATGAACACCTTCTTATCCTCCCGCCCAATATTGCTACTTTTGTTGAGCCGCAAATTGAACGAAGACAATGGGGTTTTCTACAGAGACAACCAAGGCAGGCCAATCTTTCTTGGGTAGTCGAGTTCTACTCTAACTTCTACTTGCCTACCCTGCAGTCTGTCTTTGTTCGTCAGAAGCAAGTACCCATTACAGAAGAGGCCATTCAAAAAGCTTTAGGTCTTCCCCCTATTCCAGAAGGATTGGACGCCTTTCAAGAAGCCGCACTCAAGCGCCAGATGTACCAATTTGACTGGGAAGCTGTTCTCAGAGTTATCGCACTACCTGGCAGCCGTTGGATCTACGGATACCATCGTACCCGCCCTAAGGGAATATCGGCTTCAGCACTTACCTTGGAGGCTCGCATATGGTCACAGATCCTATCCTATTACGTCTTTCCGAGCACTCACGAGTCCTCCTTCACTGCGGACATGGCCGTTCTACTATGGTGCATCCTTACAGACTAGCCTCTGAATCTACCAAGACATATCCGGAATGCCATGGGACACGTACAAATTGCGGGCAACTTACCTTTTCCCGCCTTGGTCTCAGATCTTGTCTCAGTAGCCGGAGTCTCCTTCAGAGCTGGAGACACCAAAGCCATGCTCCCACGGGATGATCAGTATGTCCCCAATGGGAAGTACCTCAGACTTCCAGCAGCCACTACAAGCCTTCCTACTGCACCGGTTGCCGATATCCCTTCTTCAACACCACAAGCACCTACAACAGATGAACTGCTCCAGCAGATAATCAAAAGATTGGATCGGCAAGAATAGAAAGCGAAGTTAAGAGAGCGCCATAACGAGCGCCGATTCAAACACCTCAAGGAGCTACTCAAGGGACACTTCAAGGACTCAGACACCCCGGATTCCACTTCCTTTACCAGCACAGGGAGCCATGATGGTCCTGCCTATGGAGATACTGCAATCAGCCCACCCCTGTTCCTGACAGATGGCACCGAGGACGGTGCAAAGCCTTAAGTGTGGGGAGGTCGGTCAGTACCTGACTTCCGGAGGTAATTTTTCTTCCCTAGCACCAATAAATTAGGATATTTTAGTAAGATTTTATTTCTTTTATAGAATAGGATAAATTGCATAGTAATAGGTTAGTTGCATGCATGCTCTACTTGATTGAAAAGACAATAAGTTTCTTCTAAGACTCTATCTTTGGAACAAAATCTCACTAATTTTTAAAATTTTTTTAATGATAAATCTGCTTGATGTAAGACCCAGAACTTCTGAAAAGTCTTATTATGATAAAGTCTCAAATCATACGGTTATTTATAGCCTTAATTTCGGAAATCATTTTATTAAAGATAATTAAGGCAACTTATGATTATTATCCAATATCACAATTATTGGATTATTTTCTATATTCAGAGTATAAAGTTGGTAGTTGTGAAATAATAAGGATTTCTATATGATTTGAATTAAATAATTAATATTTTAAATATTAATACTGCTACTTTGGAAAATAAAGGATTTAATTATATTACTCCTAATTATTTGATTTGGATATTTTATTGAAAATAGTTTGTGAAATTGGTGAGCAAATAGTATTTTCTATACATAATTAGTGTTGGATTTAAATTGGGTTTTAATTACTATATTACCCTTACTTTTATTTGAAATTACAAAAGTAACCCTAATCCTAATTTTTGAAAATGAAACCCTAACCCTGAAAACCCTAACCCGGCTCGTTTCCCCCACAACCCAATATCTGCAGCCTCTCCTTCCCAATCAATGCGCACAACTTCCCTCACCCAGCAGCAAGCAATACACTTCCCCCATTTTCTCCAACGGAATGCAACACATACACAAAACTATGAAAGAAATATGAAATAGAAGGGGGAGTGGGGTGAGGAAGAGGGGAAAGGGGGAGCGTCACTGCCGTGCCGCTGCCGCGCCACTGCCGGCTCGTCTAGCTGCTGCCCTGCCGCCGTCATCCTCGCAGGCATGAAGGAAGCCCCTTGCTGCCACTGCTACCCGTGAAGTCGCCGCCGTCGCGGGTCAGAACCCAGGCGAGAGAGAAGGTCACGATGGAGGAGGGAACCGCGCCCTTCAGCCGCTGTCTGTGAAGCCTGGGTCACTGTTCTGCCTCGCCATCGCCACTGAAGCTGCACCCAGCCCAGCCGCGCCGCCGTCCCTACGTCGTCACAGAGCAGATCTGAGGCGAGGGAGAGGACCGCGATGGGGGAAGAGTCACGCCACCCAGTCGCTGGCCTGCTCGCCGCCAGCGTCCCCGGTGTTGTCGCAAGGAAAAGAGAGAGAGCCCCGCCGGAGGAGAACCGTTGCAGAGGTGTCCCTGCCACTGCGCCTAGCTACTGTTGGGAGCCTTGTCGTCGCTCATGGGGGTGCGCCAGTAAGCCTCTGCCGCTGGAAAACGCCACTGCCGTCACCAGAAGGCTTTGTCGGTAAGGATTTTTAAGCTGGTTCTCCTTTTCTATTGAGCTTCTGGGAACTTCATTGTCGCTACATGTTGTTCAGGTCCCTGCTGCTGCTTGAAGTGGCTGCCGGGCTGCCGTCGAATCGGTTCGGAGACCGTCGCTATTCGGTTCAGCCATTCTCTTTCGGTCTTGGTAAGCGTTTTAGTTCGAGGAGCCTTTTGTCGCTGTTCTGATAATTTCGGCTGAGGCGTTGTAGCGTTATTTGTCACAGGGTTGTATATCGATGCTTGCGTGTCGTGCTCGGAGTTCGCGGCTGCTTCGTTTCGCTAGTTCAGTAAGTATTTATGTTTCGGAAAGCCTCGCGTTAGTATTCTGTGGTGTTTGGTTAATGAATATGAGTTTTGATAACGTGGGGTCGAGTCCTGATCACTATGTGTTGCGATTATAGTCGTGGCTGCTGAGAAAGCAAGTGGAACCGAGTTATTGGTTGCCGTCAATTCGGGTTGAGGCGAAAAGGACTCAGTGAGGTGTTTGGGCTATAGTTTCGCGTGTCGAGGTAGGGGCGCTTTCCAAAAACTATAGTTTATTATTGGAATTATTACATATGGGTATTGATGTGAGATATTGTGTATTTGGTGATTGTATCTGCCTTATGTATTATTTGATTGACTCGAATGACTATGTATGTTAGTTTGGCTGAATTATTGTGTGGCTTGTGAAGTTTAATGTTTGAAGTTGATTCTTTAAAGATTTAAAATGAGTTTAATCCATTGAGGATTGGTTTGAATTGAGTCAATTATTTTGATGATGTGAAAGATAGAATACTCTTGAAATTCAGCCTGGGTTGCTTTAATTGATTTGGTTTTGATAAATGATTTATTGCTGAACTGATTCTTTAAAGCTTTAGAAATGAGTTGAATCGGTTGATATTGAGTTGATTTTTGAAATGGTTTCCTTGAGATATGCCACTGAGGCGACTCTTGGATTTAGCTTGCTTTTGAATTGATTTCTGGTTTTGAGCTATTGAAATGGAATGAGAAACAGTTTAGTTGGGACCCAAACCGGGTGGCAAAAGTCCAAGTTTTAGGGGAGGTGCTGCCGAAATTTCTATAAAAATCCGAGTCTTTATTGAAATGTTGCCTGGAAAATGATGAGTTAAAGACTTCTACTATTTTATTTGAATTATCACGAAAAGGATGATTCATGATTTCGAAATGAGTTAGTAAAGAGGAAATTGTGATTTAGTCTTGCTTCTTAAGAAAGGCATTGTATCTCTTTCAGGAGAAAGTTATTTAGATGAAACTTGTGTTTTAAAGCTGTTTGAATGTGAAAAGGGTTTATGCCTTTGAATTTGACTTGGGGGTTTCAATTAAAGAATTTTTATGATTTTTGAAAGGACATGAATGTCTATTGACAAGTTTCATTTTGAAATGTTTTGAGAAAGGTTTTAAGTACTCTTTGAATTCTGAATTCTTGCAAAACTAAGGCAATTTTGAACAGTGAAATGCTTTAGAATTTATCATGGGGGTTGAAGTTGGTTTTTCCTAAGTAAAGGAAACGACTTTGAAAGAAGTAAATGATTACGTGACTCGGTTTGGCTTAGATCCTAATTTATTACTCAAATCGGAAAGCCAAGGGTTTTAATGATTTTAAATGAATTTGGCAAAATGAGTTATGCTATTCTCCCCTAAAGACTTGAGACTCTGCCAAGGAACTTTTATTATAAAATCCCATTGTTGGATGGGTGATTTCGAATGTTTCAAAAGGAATCTTTAACTTTCCATGGTTTTGAAAGTTTTGGAAAGAGGAAGCCGAGAGTGGCTTGTTTTAAAAAGGGAATTTTCCCTTGAGTAAAAGTGGCTTATGAGCCTGAGATAATTTGGGAAATGAGATATTTAAAGCCAAGGCTGAAAAGAGTTGAAACTTGATTTCAAAGTGAAATGATTTGAGAAAAAGTGATTTATGGCTTAAATGCCGATTTTATGAATTCGATGATTTTGAATGGTGGAAGTGTTGTTTTATTATGGGCCGGAATGGCTGTGTATGATTATGAATATTGGTTGGTTCTGGATTGAACCGTGAGCCAGAATGGCTGTGTATGATATGAATATTGGCTGGTTCTGGACTGAACCGTGAGCCGGATGACTGAGATGGATGTTGATCCATGGATGAGATTGAATGCATGTATATGCTGAATCATTGATAAATGTGAATGTTGCACTTCCACTATCAGAGATGAGAGTTTCCCTGGGAGGAAGCAGTGGCTAGCCACCACGTGCTCCAGGTTGAGACTCGAAGCTCTTTTGACCCTATGTCGTAAGTGTGGCCGGGCACTGTGAAAGTCCCGGATGAGCTCGCCCCCGTAAATATTCACCATTGAGGGTGATGGATATGGATCGTGATTATGATCAAGTTTATGATGAGTATAACTCGAGTTGGGGATGCGCGACAGAGGGACAGTCCAATGGTTAGCTACCAGGACTTGTCGGGTTGGCTTTATAACCGACAGATGATATCATCAGCCACTAGGGACAGGCATGCATCATATGCATCTATGTGACATTATTTGGGTGTGCATATTATACTTGGTTTGCCTATGTGAATAATTGGTAATTGTCCTACTTGCAATAACTGTTTGTTTGTGCTTGCATCTTCCTATTTGTTTTTGCTATTGGGACTCTGTTGGACTGTGGTGATTGGTTGATGGTTGGATTGTTTGGGCCTAGGGCCGTGGTTGAATTGAGATGGACCGATGGTTGATTTCGGTTTTGTGTTTCTGATTCGGAAAGTATGAAAGGCTATTTTGGTTCAGCATAGATAAACCTTTTTGAAAGGCTTTTGAGTTTTTGAGAATTGAACGGATTCCTCTTTCAAAAAAGATTTCCGACTTTACTTTTATTGTAAACCGTTGTTTTTGAAAAGAGGCATAAGATGGTTATTAATCACTGGTACAGTTTATCTCTACGTATCCTATTACAGTAATTCCCAAAAATCCTCTACTGAGAACCCTTTCGAGGATGATGTTCTCACCCCACTACATTTTTTCCCTTTCAGGATATGGGCGCAGAAGTTACGAAGAACTTATTTAATTGTTGTTGTGATGCTCTGTATTGTTTTAGTTATGGTCTATTGTACCCTCGCCTTTATCTTGATATAACCTGTAAGAGGGATAGGAATTGTATTGGATTATGTTTGTAATATTACTTATATATATATGGATGTACTCTTTATGAGTTTTTGTAAGTTTTATGGTATTTATGGATGTACATTATCGAACGAAAGTATTTTTAGGAGCGGTGTTGCGGTTTAAAGTTTTAAACAGGCTCATATTTTAGTATTAAATAGTATAAGTGTCGTCGTAATGTCCGAGCTATCAGAGTCGCGCAGCCGGAAGCGTGAGCTTTGGTAGTTAGGGTGTTACATTCCATGCCTCTATCACCAATGCTTCCCAACGATTCCCCCACACTTAGAATATACACATTAATCCACCCAAGCTAATCAAAGAGTAATTCCAGGACATCAATGGTTTTTCACTTAAGGGGAAGTAATATGCTAAAATCAGAACAAAAGGGAATTACAGGCTCAATCATATAGGTTGGCCATATAGGTTGGTGAGTTTAACATTAAAGATGGCCTCAATCATGCTAAATGCATCCAAACAATAAATACAGGATATAAAGAATTATGCAAATCAATGATCACAATAAAAAAGGAGTAAAATCACACCAGAACAAACATTATGGTTGAAAAATGCAACCATCTATCAAGGCTCAAATCTTACAAGGTATGTTGTTCTAGCTTTTTCCTATGTTCCATAAATAGAAAACTTCAAGCAAGTCAGAAAACACAAAATTTTTCTTCAATTCAACCGATGGTATGCCCTAAGAAATATTTCATGGCAATTCCTTGGTGTTTTACCAAACTTATTCATTCTATCATGCAACATGCAAACATTAACTACCATATAACTATAAGCTATAAAGAGATATATACACAATCAAATCAACTAAGGTGCAATGGAAATAAAACTACTAAAATTCAGCAAAAAGAACTAAAAAGAGTATTGCAAAGTAATTTGAGAAAAGAAATTTTTACCCCCACAAAGTCGATCCTCCCCCACACTTAGTTCGTGTACGGTCCTCCGTGCTTGCTTAGGATCCAAGAGAATGAGAACTTCGAGACCACCTTCAGCAGGTGGTATCGGGTATGGGCGGGCCACCTTCATCATACTCTTCCCTAACTAGCTCAGATGAAGCCTCAGGAGCTGGGCCGGGGTCTCTTCTTTCTAGCTTTGTCGCTATCCACTCAAAACGTTTGTGCTCCAAATGCTCCATGTGGTGGATATCGTGCAAGATGTCTCGGAATAGATCCGAAAGAGACCGGAGAACTGGTAAAGGAGTCGACGAGGTTGCTAGACTTGATGGTGGTGCTACGGGTGCCTTCCTCTTCGAGGGTGTCTTATCTGATGATCCATCCAATTCTCCCCTCGAAATGAACTTGTTGCCTCTTGGAAACTCGAACATGATATCCATTGGTCGCCTCTCTACCCCCGCTGCGTTTGCTAAGCGCATCACCATCGATGGACATAGAATGTTGATATTCTTCTTCTTAACCAATTTCCAAATCGATTTGCGCAACAAAGGTACAATGGCTATATGCTTCCCTTCCATAATTGCCCACAGTAGCAAAGCAGTTCTAAATCTCACATGGGTAGTGTGGATGCTCGGGATGATGTAGTCTGCCACAATCTGATGCCATATACGACCTTCAGCATTCAAATCAGAGTATGCAATACTAGTGGGAACAAAATTCTTCCCCTTGCTATACTCCCAAGATGCACCAGGGTAGCCTATTTTCTCAAGAATGGGAGTCAGAGATACTCTTCCTTTGAACACATCCACTTTTATCTTGAAATAATCATCCTTGTCAAGCAAAATGTGGGGGATGTTCAAAATAGCTTCTAGAGCTTGATTAGATGTATCCAACATCCTTCCCCGGAGGAAAACTAACTTCAGTTCCCAATCTTGGTAGTTCGCATAGAATTCCCGCACCAATAGTCTCATTGACTTCAATGGGTTCTCGCTCAAGAAATTCCCAATGAAGCGAGGCAATCCTTTGGTGAATAGTCGCCTTGTATTGGCTTGTAACCTTCAACGGACACTCTCAATGGATTGTGCATTTCTCAATAGCCTCGTATTGAGACTCGGCTCTTCGGTTAACCAAGGTATCCAGTTTATCACCTTGGCGATTCCACCAAATATCAGGAAAGTGAGCGATAGTTTGCTCAACCGGCAAAGTAACCGGTACCTTACCCTTCTTGCGCATCCTGAAAATAAAAATAAAAGATTTTCGAGATCATAGGACAAAAATAAAATAAAATCACTGAGAAAGCACTAACAAGGTTAAAAGATGCTTTTAAAATAGTGTGGTTTACAGAAACATGGTGTGTATATTCCAATGATGCGCGCAGTTAGAATACACACACCGGCCGGATACCACGGCAACCACACTGTTTAACAGTCAAAGCTCAGTGCCTCTCAAATAAATGCTTAAGTTGCAAGGCTAAAGCATGGACATAAAAGCAACTTAAAGTTCACACCAATTGATTTATTAACACGCTTTGAATGTAATGGTCATTGAGGTTGTTGGCAAGAAATTTCATTAGCAAAAGAATGTACAACAATAATAACCATTTACTCAAAGTGAAGTGTCAATTGTTCATCCTCAAGAAGTGGTAACCACATATGCACTGTTCTAAATTAAGGCCAAAGGATGTTTGATCAAGACATCATCTAAAGTTGAACAATTATAAAGTGGTTACCGACTTAAAATTCTGAAATGAACAAAGACAATTGAGTTTCATCCAACGCAATGCAATTGTAAGCAAAATTGCACATCAACAAACAAGGAAATGCATTGGGGACTTCACTTCATTACCATCAAAAGTCATAATTGAAGATGCACACTTCATATAATATGCCTAACAAGAGATAAATTGAACACATATGATGGCCAAGTCATATGGATCAAACAAAATGTTCATTGAGGTATTTCATCAAACATGTGGTATGCAATGTGCAAACTTATCAAAATTGATGCTCAAATTCAGTCATAATCAACCCATAATCAAATATCAACACTTGCAATACAAAGAGACAAAGAAAAGCACTAAATCTAATCTAAGCAATATGAAAAGAAAATGAAAATAATTGCAAAAATCAATTAAAAAAAAGGAGAAGGAAAAGTAAGAACCTGAAAATTGAAGGTGCAAACAAACAAGAATGGGGAAGGGAACAATGGCACTCGTTATAGCCACTGTGATTTACGGCGGTTGGGTTCGCTGGAAAAATGCCGAAGAGAAAAAGCTCACCGGTGGTGAAGAGGGAAAGAGAGAAAGGAAAGAAAGAAAGAAAGAAAAGAAAAGAGAAGAGAAAATAGAGGTAAGAGAGAGAAGCTATGAGAGAGAGAGAGAGAGAGGGTGGTGGCGGCTTGACGGCGGCTGTGGCCGACGGCAAGGTCGCCTGACTGGGCAGAGAGATGGAGGGAGTAGCAGCAGTGGGCCCCAGAAGTGGATTTTTGCACTAATAGACTAGTTTATCATATTGCTGTAATCCTTAGTCGTTAGGTTAGTATATATAGGAGAAGTTCACCCTTGTTTAGGATCTTCTTCCACCACCTTACACGTTTTTTACATAGCTCTATGTACAGTATGAGCCACTAGACCTCCTAGGTTACGGTTAGGAGCCCTGCTGAGTTTTATGGATTAATAAAAGCACTACTGTTCTATTTCAATTTGTGTTTGATTCTCTCCTAAGATGTATCTTCGTTTTTCAACCTCATGAATGAGTTGAACCGTCAAAAGTTATTTCTATTCTACATGGGTTCAGCAAGCGTCTTTCATCGGATATCAATGAACCACTAGCTTGAGGATACGTCTCTTAGACAGCTAATCCACGACTTCGTTGGGGACTTCTCGAGACATCAGTTCAGCCGAGGTACGGGGAGATTAGGGTCTTTATGGTAGAGGCTAGAACTAAGGCGCAGCATTCTCGGATCTGGAAGATTCGACTTTGTCTATGGCGTTTTGAGTAGCATCACCAAGGGGATGAACTGCAGGAGCTTCACCCTCATTTAGACTGGATGCGCACTAAATCTGGTGTTCAGCCTAGAGGAAGATTGGCGGCCGCTTGATGGGATTTTTTTGGAAAACGAATTCCAAACACCCAAAACTCACCGGTAAGTGTACCGGGTCGTATCAAGTAGTAAAACTCACTTAGAATGAGGTCGATCCCACAGGGATTGATGGATCAAGCAACTTTAGTGGGTGATTAGTTTAGTCAAGCTAACATTGAGTGAATTGTGTGAAATGTGGCCAACAAAAAGTAAATTGCAAGGAATTTAAAAGATGCAAAAAGTAAAATTGCAAGTAACTTAAAGAACTAGAAAGTAAAATATCTTAAACTTAAATTGCAAGAAATGTAAATTGCAGAAACCTAGATTGCAAGAAATATAAATGACTGAATCTTAAAGTACAAGAAATGTAAATTGCTTGAATTATAAAAGGGATTGGGAGCTGGAATTGCAGAATTTAAACAAGCAGAAGCAGATTGCAACAAACAGAAGAACTAAAGATGAATTGAATTGCAATAGATCTTAAACAGAAAAGTAAAAATGCTTGAAGAATGAAAACAGAAAAACTGATGCTTAATTTGCAGCAATTAAAAGGATGTTGAAGATCTCAGGACTGGAAGAGACTAGAAAACAAGTCTAGATCTCAAATCCTTCCTTGATCCAACAAGAACAATTGCAAAATGAAAATATAAAAGTAAATTGCTGAAGAAAAGAAAGTGAAGGCAGTAAACAGAATTTGAATTATGCAGAAAGATTAACAAGAGATCTCAAGGTGGAATTGAAACAGAAGTTCTTCAATTCTCCACCCAAAATCTAAAATGAAAATGAAAACTAAGAGAGAGCTCTCTAATCCTAATGCTTCCTAGTGGAACCAGCCTCCTATGTTTTCTCATCGAGCTTTCTAATGGAGCCTTCTTTTGAAAATGAGAATGATGCCTTTATATAGGCTTTTTACAAAATAAAATAAAATTGAAATGAAAAACAAATTAAATGAAAATCCTAATTCTAGCTTGTTCTTGTGCCTTTGAGTGATGATGTGGGCTTTGCTTGCCTGATTTGGAGAGAGATGAATTTGGTTGGCCTTGATTCAATTTGGTGAAGAATTGTTTTTAATTGGAATTTTGGTTGAATTTTGGCCCAATATTGCACCTCCCAGGGACGGCTCAGTTGGAAAACCAAACTGAGCACCAAATGTTGCCTTGCTTGCTTGATTTGGTGTGCGTCAGCCTTGCCCATGTTGCATGACACTAGAGCTCAGTTGGAATTTTGAACTGAGCTCTATGTCTTGGCCGTGTCAAAAGTTGTGCGCGTCCTGGCATCCTTGGCCATGTCACTTGCGCGCATCACAGCTCCTTGGTGTGCCAAAGTGTTGTGCCAAAATGTAGGTGATGGGGGAATGTAGCGCTCAGTTGGGAAAACCAACTGAGCTCCCCATGTGTAGCGCCTTGCTTGGGACCTCAAGCTTCCAAGTTCGATCCTTGGTGGAGGAACTTTTGTGAGCTTTTTCCTTACATTTTCTTGAGTGGGAGCCCGATAAAGCTCAGTTGAGAAAGTGAACTGAGTGCTATTTTGCTTTCCTTGTTTTTCTTGTGTCTCCCCCTTCGAGCCTTGGTGAAGCCACTTTGGTTTATTTTTGCTTGTTTTTGGTCCTTAAAGATGTCTTTCACTTGTGCCTCAATTTTATGCCAAATATAGACTATCATATATCGTTGGAAAGCTCTGAATGTCAGCTTTCTAATGCAACTGGAAGCACATCAATTGGACGTCTGTAGTTCAAGTTATGGCCCTTTGAAGGAGGCATGGTCAAGCTGTAAATGCCCAAGTTTTAACTTAGCGAAAATTCTTGCTTCCAAGCTAAGTTTCTTGTACGGCAAAGCTCAGTTCACTTAGTGAACTGAGCTTTGTGAGTGCTGATTGTGAAGCTTCCTTGATTTGGTCATGGGCCACGCTTTAAAAGCGTGGCCTAAGTCTCTAAAGTTTGCTCCAACTTCAAAGTGTGTCCCAAAGCTCTTTTTTTTCCCCCTTTTTAGCTTATTTTGTGCTTCTTTTTCTTCTTATTTCCTAACAAATTTATAAAATTAAAAGATTAAGGAAATGTACCATTTAAGCATAAAAGAATGCAATATTTAAGCACTAATTATAAATTTCTTGTATGAAAAAGCATAGAAAAACATGAGTTGATGACATGTCATCACAACACCAAACTTAAACCTTGCTTGTCCCCAAGCAAGAAAAGAATCATGCAATAAAGATTGACAATCCAAGGTAAGAAGAATAGCAAGTTAATGTTCATGGTATGCTAGTTTTCTAAGCATGCTACAATCACAAAAGAAATGTAAATGATTGATGCTTTTATCTAGTTCAATTTATGAAATCTTTTCCATATAATTTTCCCTTGAAACAAGCTTTTGATTTTTTTTTATTAGCTTCTCCTTTTGGGTGCTTTGCCCCATGAGTTAATAACAAAGCTACGACTTCTAGATACTTTGTTTTCAAGTATTACCACTTGATACATAAGCACCACAAGCATTTAATTAGAGGGCTTCATTAAGCTCATTTGTTTCTTTTCTTGACTCTCTAATCATTGATGTTCAGAGCCTTGAGCTTTGAGGGAGTGCTTTTTTTTTTTTTTGCACTTTGAGCCTAACCTTGACTTCTAAGTGTTTTGTTTTCAAGCATTTTACTTGATACATAAACACCACAATTACTTAGCAAATAAATTGCCATTGGTACTCAGAGCCTTCAGCTTTCTCATTCTTTCCCTTTTTCTTTTCTTGCATTAATTGTATTTGCTTCTTCAAGGTTTTCATGATTTTCAAAAGATTTCGCAAAATGTACTAGATGACAACTTCAATTAAATAAAATCCAATGCAATTGAGCAACAATTAATCATACTAGCTTTCCAATACTTGTATGCACATGCTAATTTCTTCTTTAATTCCTTGTTTGTTTATGATCATAATACTTTACTGCTTTAAGCTTTACAAAACTCAAGTTGGTAGTCATAATGGCATGGCAACATGTTACAAATCAACATTCAAGCTATGCTTATTCATACCACACATGCATACAGAGAATATAAAGACAATCATGTAAAATAAAGTGCTGGAAACAAAGGAGAGGAAAAGGAACTCTACAACCTTGTAGTTCATCTTCATTATTGTTGTCCTTTTTCCTCTATTCTTCCTATTTCCCTTGCCAAACTCAGAATGCTTGCTCATCCTCAAGCAATAATTAGAACAATGGCTATGGGGCTAAGATGGATCATGAGTGTCTTACACAATGAAATGTTAGCAATACATGCGTTTTAAGTAAGCAAAATTAAGGATAACAATCAAGGCACAGAGAAACAAGAACATTGTGATTGTAAGCATAAGAAGGTGTGCACAATACTTTGCATAAAGAATAAGTGGCACACCAAACTTAGTGTGACACTTTCAATTAGAATTGATGCAATTATCTAGTAGATATTGGAACCAAATTTTTGTTGCATAGCAACACCAAACTTAGAATGCAATCACATGTCAATTTTATTTGAAACAAGACTAAATAAAACTGTTGTATGTTAAATACAATCACCAAGCAAAGAATCTGTCATGAATAAGGATCTCTTGGTAATGTATTAACAACAATAGTTAATAAGCAAACTAAATGAAAGCATTTAAAAATAGAAAAATGACTAAAGCAAGTAGAATGAAAAAGTGTCAAATTAAAAGAAAAAAAATAAAACTGCAGAGGCATTATGATTATGCAGACAAGTAGTGTTGCTTGAATGAATTGCATAGAAAATAAGTGGCACACCAAACTTAGAATCTTGGTGTGTCACTTTCATTTTTGATTTGATGCAATCATCCAAAAAGATTGAAAACAATTTGTTGCAAGGCAACACCAAACTTAGAATGTAACCATATGCCAATTTATTGAATTTAAACTAAACAAAGAACGAAAACAAAGCAGAGAAGAGAAATTATACCTATGGTTCACATGTTGTTCACTTTCTTCCTCTTCTTCCAGTTTGTTAAGAGGAATGACCTCAAGGGAGGAGAAGATTCAGCTGTTGTCCCCTTTCTTGGTTTCCTCTCAGCAAGCTTTCTTTGTACTCAACATTTGACTTAATAGCTTTTTCATTGAGGAGGTTTGTTGATCTTTCCAACATTTCTTCATCTCCTCTTCATATTTTTCAATTACAGATTCAATTGTTGAGAGTTTTTGGGTCAGAAAAGTTTGTGAGAGTTGTGAGTCTTCATGTTCCCTACACATCTCAAGTGGCTTTTGTGAATGTAAAATCCTTGGCTCATGTCCTTCATCCTTCATTGCAGTTTCACTTGACACAGGGACCTTTTGTTCTTGTTTTTCCACTTCCTTACTCACAAATTGGTCTTCATCCTCACTGTTTGATGGTTCTAAGTTCCCCATTTTTGCTCTAAGGGCCCATTCATCTCCTTGAGGATGATTTCTTTCCAGGATTGGGGTTGTGTGTATCTTTTCACGAGTTTTCTATGTATTTCAATGGCTTGGCTTTGGCTTTCTAAGGGTTCTTTGGACCCTTGAAGGTAATCCTCAACTGCTAGTTCAAGAGATGAAGGTTGAGAGTAATTTTGGTGACATGGATGTATTGTGGTGGAGTTGTGTTGAGGGGTGTAGAATGAGTTGTGTGATTGATGGGATGACTTGTATGGATTTTGAAGGACACTTTGTGTTGAGGCATAATCAAGTGATGAAGAACTTTCAAATGAGAAACTGGAAAGTGAGGGTGGATGCTCTTTCATTCTTTGGTGATACTCCCAGCCACCATTAGAATAATGACTTGAATCATTTTGTGGTGGTGGGAAGTATCCTATATGATTCTCTTGCTCATCTTGTGTCTCTAAAGCAAATCTCCAGGAATTGGAGTGCTCAGAATTGGTATTTTCGTGGTGATATTCCCAGCCACCATTAGAGATTGGTGATGGTGGGTAATATCTCATAAAATTTGTTTGATCATAAGATGAGTTGAACTCCATTTGAATTTTGTAAAACACAACACCAAATAAAATTGAAATTCATGTCTCAGATGATATTTGCTTAGTGAGGCAAAAACACAAACACCTTGGTTTCAAGAACAAAAACAAAGAAAATGCTTAATCTAGACTTCTCACCCACTTAATCATTGTTGATCTAAATCAATCCCCGACAACGGCGCCAAAAACTTGATGGGATTTTTTTGGAAAACGAATTCCAAACACCCAAAACTCACCGGCAAGTGTACCGGGTCGTATCAAGTAGTAAAACTCACTTAGAGTGAGGTCGATCCCACAGGGATTGATGGATCAAGCAACTTTAGTGGGTGATTAGTTTAGTCAATCTAACATTGAGTGAATTGTGTGAAATGTGGCCAACAGAAAGTAAATTGCAAGGAATTTAAAAGATGCAAAAAGTAAAATTGCAAGTAACTTAAAGAACAAGAAAGTAAAATAGCTTAAACTTAAATTGCAAGAAATATAAATTGCAGAAACTTAGATTGCAAGAAATATAAATGACTGAATCTTAAAGTACAAGAAATGTAAATTGCTTGAATTATAAAAGGGATTGGGAGCTGGAATTGCAGAATTTAAACAAGCAGAAGCAGATTGCAACAAACAGAAGAACTAAAGATGAATTGAATTGCAATAGATCTTAAACAGAAAAGCAAAAATGCTTGAAGAATGAAAACAGAAAAACTGATGCTTAATTTGCAGCAATTAAAAGGATGTTGAAGATCTCAGAAGTGGAAGAGACTAGAAAACAAGTCTAGATCTCAAATCCTTCCTTGATCCAACAAGAACAATTGCAAAATGAAAATATAAAAGTAAATTGCAGAAGAAAAGAAAGTGAAGGCAGTAAACAGAATTTGAATTATGCAGAAAGATTAACAAGAGATCTCAAGGTGGAATTGAAACAGAAGTTCTTCAATTCTCCACCCAAGATCCAAAATGAAAATGAAAACTAAGAGAGAGCTCTCTAATCCTAATGCTTCCTAGTGGAACCAGCCTCCTATGTTCTCTCCTCGAGCTTTCTAATGGAGCCTTCTTTTGAAAATGAGAATGATGCCTTTATATAGGCTTTTTACAAAATAAAATGAAATTAAAATGAAAAACAAATTAAATGAAAATCCTAATTCTAGCTTGTTCTTGTGCCTTTGAGTGATGATTTGGGCTTTGCTTGCTTGATTTGGAGAGAGATGGGTTTGGTTGGTCTTGATTCAATTTGGTGAAGAATTGATTTTAATTGGAATTTTGGTTGAATTTTGGCCCAATATTGCACCTCCCAGGGACGGCTCAGTTGGAATACCTAACTGAGCATCCAATGTTGCCTTGCTTGCTTGATTTGGTGTGCGTTCAGCCTTGCCCATGTTGCATGACACTAGAGCTCAGTTGGAATTTTGAACTGAGCTCTATATCTTGGCCGTGTCAAAAGTTGTGCGTGTCATGGCATCCTTGGCCGTGTCACTTGCGCGCATCACAGCTCCTTGGTGTGCCAAAGTATTGTGCCAAAATATGGGTGATGGGGGAATGTAGCGCTCAGTTGGGAAAACCAACTGAGCTCCCCATGTGTAGCGCCTTGCTTGGGACCTCAAGCTTCCAAGTTTGATCCTTGGTGGAGGAACTTTTGTGAGCTTTTTCCTTGCATTTTCTTGAGTGGGAGCCCGATAAAGCTCAGTTGAGAAAGTGAACTGAGCGCTATTTTGCGTTCCTTGTTTTCCTTGTGTCTCCCCCTTCGAGCCTTGGTGAAGCCACTTTGGTTTATTTTTGCTTGATTTTGGTTCTTAAAGATGCCTTTCACTTGTGCCTCAATTTTATGCCAAATATGGACTATCATATATCGTTGGAAAGCTCTAAATGTCAGCTTTCCAATGCAACTAGAAGCACATCAATTGGACGTCTGTAGCTCAAGTTATGGCCCTTTGAAGAAGGCATGGTCATGCTGTAAACGCCCAAGTTTTAACTTAGCGAAAATTCTTGCTTCCAAGCTAAGTTTCTTGTACGGCAAACTGAGCTTTGTGAGTGCTGATTGTGAAGCTTCCTTGATTTGGTCATGGGCCACGCTTTTAAAAGCGTGGCCTAGGGCTCCAAAGTGTGCTCCAACTTCAAAGTGTGCCCCAAAGCTCTTTTTTTCTCCTTTTTAGCTTATTTTGTGATTCTTTTTTTTCTTATTTCCTACCAAATTTATAGAATTAAAAGATTAAGGAAATATACCATTTAAGCATAAAAGAATGCAATATTTAAGCACTAATTATAAATTTCTTGTATGAAAAAGCATAGAAAAACATGACATGATGACATGTCATCACAACACCAAACTTAAACCTTGCTTGTCCCCAAGCAAGAAAAGAATCATGCAATAAAGATTGACAATCCAAGGTAGGAAGAATAGCAAGTTAATGTTCATGGTATGCTAGTTTTCTAAGCATGCTACAATCACAAAAGAAATGTAAATGATTGATGCTTTTATCTAGTTCAATTTATGAAACTTTTTCCTTATAATTTTTCCTTGAAACAAGCTTTTGATTTTTTTTTATTAGCTTCTCCTTTTGGGTGCTTTGTGAAGAACTGAAGATTGATGGTTTAGAGGTTATAGCAAACTCTCGTTGTAAGTATAGTTACTAAACCAAGCAAGCAACCTTTCTTACAAAAGTTTTTGTTGTCACAAGTAACAAACCCCTTTTAAAATTGATAACCGAGTATTTAAACCTCGGGTCATCTTCTCAAGGAATTGCAGGGAGGTATGTTCTTATTATTGGTTATGAAAAAGTGTGTTTTGGGGAATGTTGAGTTTGGGCAATGGGCACATATATATTTAAATGACAAGTAAAATAAAATAATAATAATAAAATCTCTTGGCAAGGTATGAGAAAACTGGAAGTCCTATCCTAGTTATCCTTATCAATTGTGATGAGAATTGGATTTTTCTCCCACTTTGTTAACCTCTAACAATGAAGGTAAGTTAAGTGGATGAATTAATTCTGATTCCTCAAATCCTAGTCTTTCCTTAGGAAAAGTTAGAGTTAGTGGAACTCGAATTAATTTGTGAAGAATTCCAATTTTCAATCAACAATGAGTTTGATAACTCAAGAGTCTCCAATTATTTAACCAAAGCCAAAAGGGAAGAAAGTCTACTTGAATGAAAATAACTTGGATAAACACAGAGTATTAATAAATTAAAGAGAGCAATGATAAGTCTGAAATACCTCAAATTATATTAAATAAAATATTCAAATCATAACATGGAAAGGTTCATAAGCCAATTGGGCAACATATCTAATACAAGCATTGAAGTATCTGAAAGTAAGAGATAAATATAAAATAAAAGAACATTGAACCTGGGATTTAGAGTCACTCCTAAAACTAAGAGAAGTCCTAAATCCTAATCCTAAGAGAGAGGAGAGAACCTCTCTCTCTAAAAACTACATCTACTCCTAAAATTGTGAATATGAGAGCCTGCCTCTGAATGGATGCATTCCCCCACTTTATAGCCTCTAATCTATATTTTTTGGGCCGCAAAATGGGTCAGAAACAGCCCAGAAATCGCCCCCTGCATATTCTGGTACGTTCAGGTCGCGGACAAGTGACGCGGAGGCGTCGTCCACGCGGCCGCGCGGATTGAAGTTTGCAGATGCGACGCGTTCGCGTGGATCACGCGTTCGCGTTACCTAGCATTAGAGCAACTATAGCATATTATATATTAAATCGAAGCCCCAGACGTTAGCTTTCAAATGCAACTGGAACCGCGTCGTTTGGACCTCTGTAGCTAAAGTTATAGCCATTTGAGTGAGAATAGGTCAGGCTGGACAGCTTAGCAGTTTCTCCAACTTCTTGTATTCCTTCCACTTTTGCATGCTTCTTTTCTATCCTCCAAGCCATTCCTGCCTTATAATCTCTGAAAGCACTTAACATACATATCAAGGCATCTAATGGTGATAAGAGAGGATTAATATTAGCAATATAAAGGCCAAAGAAGCTTATTTTCAATCAAAGCACATAATTAGGAAGGCAAATGTAAAACCATGCAAATAGTATGAATAAGTGGGTAAAGAGTTGATAAAATCCACTCAATTGAGCACAAGATAAACCATAAAATAGTGGTTTATCAATCTCCCCACACTT
Source organism: Arachis hypogaea (assembly GCF_003086295.3). Lineage (NCBI taxonomy): Eukaryota > Viridiplantae > Streptophyta > Magnoliopsida > Fabales > Fabaceae > Arachis > Arachis hypogaea. The sequence continues at coordinate 75,518,646 of NC_092049.1, read as the reverse complement.
AAATATTAGCATGTCATCATGCTAAGCTCAAGAGAAACTATAAAGATGAAGAGGAATGATAGAGAGTATGCAATGCAACCTATGAATGTAACTACATGCTAAGATGTTTCTACCTACTTGGTTAAAAATAAACAAATCTTTCAAGAACAAATATGAACTGGATTTCACTAATTCAAATCATACAAATGAAGCACAAATAGACTTGCAAGAAGAAAATAGCTTATGAAAGCAGGGAACAAGGAATTGAGCATCGAACCCTTACTGGTAGTGTATACACTCTAATCACTCAGGTGTTTAAGGTTCGATCTCTCAATTCTCTACTAACCTTGCTTTCTAAGGCTTGCTCTTCATCTAACAATTAACATAAATTTAATGCACAGATACACATATCAAGAGGTCTTTTAAGGGTTGTAATAGGGTCAGGGTCAAGGTAGGATTGTATTTAGCCAAGTGGACTAAAATCTGAATCCTTAATTAACTTAAACTTTCCACCTAACTTAAACAATCCATGTAATCATAATACAAGACCTAACTGTCCATTAAGCATGTTTTCCACATATTCATGTATTCTAATTTCAAGTACAGTACATATGCATTGCTTTCACCATTTACTTTGGGGCATTTTGTCCCCTTTTTATTATTTGCTATTTTTCTCCTCTTTTTATCTTTTTCTTCTTTTTTTTTGTGTCCTTCTCAATGCATATGATTAATTTATTGAATGCATGAACATATTCCCAACATTCTTTCACATTTTCAGAAAATTCTAACATACTCAATTCTCAAACCAAATGTTTCCAAACCCACTTTCCCCACACTTAAATCATAAGCATTCTCACTAGTCTAAGCTAACCAAGGATTCAAATTAAGGACATTATTGTTTTCCGCTTAGAGTTAGTGATGAGCTAAAATAAAGAATAAAAGGGGTAAAATAGGCTCAAATTGGTTTGCAAAGGATAATGAAAGGTTAAGGCCATATGGGTATGTAAGCTCAGTGAAACAAAGGCCTCAATCATATAAGTGTATGCATACATCAAATAATGGAAATATAAAATTAAGCAAGACAAAGATTACAATTTTAGAGAGAAAAATACACACTAAAAACAAAATTTTTGGTTGATAAAATGCAACCAATTCAAATAGGCTCAAAAATCTCACAGGTTTTGTGTGTTCGAGTTCTAAACCATGTTCTAGTATAATATCTCTTCAAACAAGTGTAACATTAAATTTTATTCAAATTAGTAAAATTCTCTAAAAGGTTTCTTGAAAAAGAAAATATTACTTTAACCAAGTGGTAAAATATGCAAAAAATTAAACAAATATGCAATCAAACATGCAAATGCAACAATGAATAAGGAAAATAAATCGTTGGTGTTGAGATAGAGGAGTAACTAACCCATGGAGATCGGTATCGACCTCCCCACACTTAAAGATTGCACTGTCCTCGGTGCATGCTGAGATGTGCAGGTGGACGGGTTGCTCCAACTGACGCTTGTAGATGGAGGTGCCTTAGTTGGAGATCTCTTGGTTCCTTTCCTTGCTGGTGTCTTGTTAGTGGCCTTCTCTTTTTCTTTCTTGGTACCTATGCCTAAGGAAGAAGAAAAAAGGAAGAGTGTAAAATATAGAAAACTAAGACTGGAAGGGAGGAAATTCCAAGTGATAAGGAATGCCAAAGGAAAGATGATAGCCCAACTACATGGTAGCTACAACATGTAGGAAAGACAACAATAAAGATCAAAAAGGGGCAATTCAAAATAATAAGATGCAAGAGGATAAAAAAACATGCAAATAATAGGCATGAGAAGCATAGCTCAAGCATCAAGTAATAAATGTGCTAAATTAAAGAGCATGTGTAATGATGACAATTGTGAGTGATAATCCCAAATACATGTGGAGCACAAGTGTTGTGAAAAAGAGGCATGCAAGTGAAAGAGTAAAACAAAATAAGATTTAAAATGCCATAAAAGCTTTTTCACAAACACTGGGTGTGCAAGTTAAAATAGGGATGAAAATAATGTAATCCAAATGTATAAGAGAGCCATGAATAAATGTTAATTGTCAAATCTCTCCTCAGAATAGCCACCTGCTCAAATAAATTAATGCACTTATCCAAATAAAACTCCAACACCAACATAAAAATGCATGAAAAAGAATTGAAAAAGAAAAAGGAAAGAACAAATAAATGCATTAAATTAAAGGGATAGAAGAGTAGAGGGGAAGAAGGAGAGAAAGAAAGAAGAAAGAAGAGAGAAGAAGAAAGAAATTAGGATTTGGGGAAGAAAAGATAAGATATTTTTGGCTAATTTAGATAAGCTGCGCGGCGCAAGCGACGCGGTCGCGTGAGGCACGCGGTCGCGCGACTTGCGCTTAAACTGAAGGACGTGGTCGCGTTGGTCACGCGGTCGCGTGACCCGTTTTATGCTACTGGCGCGAGGGCAGCCTCGCACTCACACAACTCTCTGTTCAAAATCATTAGTTGCCAAATATTGGGTGACGCGATCGCGTGGAGCATACGATCGCGTGAGTGGCCTTATTTCCAATATGACGCGGACGCGTGGGGCACGCATTTGTGTGGGAGGGCTTGGGCTTCTAGCACGAGTCCGGCCCCATTCCAGCTTAACCTTCGGCCATGCACCCTTGTGACGTCGATTTACATGGCACGCGGCCGCGTGGGAGGCCAAAGTTCCCATGTGACGCGGACGCGTCAGCGATGCGGTCGCGTGGGTCGATTTGTGCCACTGGCACGCCTTCAGCCATGCTCCAGCGTGACTCTCTGTTCTTTTTTATTTTCTCCCCTCTCCTTGTGACGCGGACGCGTCGTTGATGCGCTCGCGTCGCGTGGCATTTTTTTTTTAATCTGAAAAAAAAAAATGCAGAATGCAGTGTTAATATGAATGTGATACAAAACTTCAGGTTCAATAAAATAAAATAAAACTCAAAAAAAATAAAACTAAATAAAAATGAAAAAGGAACGATCATTCCACGGTGGGTTGTCTCCCACCTAGCACTTTTAGTTATTGTCCTTAAGTTGGACATTTGGGAAATCTTTTGTTATGGTGGCTTGTGCTTGAACTCATCCAGGAATCTCCACCAATGTTTATGATTCTAATGTCCTCCGGGATCCCAAACTAGGCGCAGAAAGCCTTCAAGTAAGTTAAAGCATGTGACAAGGCCCCAAGAGTGCTGATTTCTAGATTGGATTCCGGGGTCCCAAATCTTGCTTTTGCACCCATCTTCTTGTTGATCATCATGATTTCATCCGGGTGGTAGGCAATCTGAATTCTCACTAAAGTGGCCAAATAACTTCCTAGACCCACTCAGTTGAGCTTTATACCAACCTTTGCGTTTAAACTTAAAGCTTTCAGCCATAATGAACCTTGCAGGACAATTCTTACCACTGGCCATCTTCCTCTTACTCTTAATGCCACAAAGAGCTCTAAGTTGACCATCCGTCTCCAGTAGCCCATATTCAAGTGGGATTAGAAAGCTAAGGGATATGAATTTTACCCACTTGAAAGTTGTGAAGGATGATGGCAACTTAGGGGGAGGTATTTTTAATGAAATTGCAAGCTCCACTCCCTTGTGCTCTTCTCTGATAATTACCACCTCTTTGCAAGCTTCTTTAATTTCAACCTCTTCCTCTTGGTAGCTTTCTTCCAATTCAATCTCCTCTTCATTGCTTTCCAAGGGTATGGGAGGTTGTGCTTCTTCTTTTTGAATCTCCCTCTCTTGATCAACCTCTTCCAAGTCCTTAACTGTGTTATGCTTTGGAGGTTGTACACCCTCCTTAGCATCAATTTCAAACATCTTGGAAGGGGGTTCTATGACTGGACTTTCCCATGGAGGTTCTGCATCTCCTAAGTCTTCAACCAATTCTTCTTCTTCAATAATTCCGGCTTCCTCTACTTGTTCCAGTACAAAGTCATGCTCCGTACTGTTCACTGGAGTTTCTAGTATCTCCTTCATACTACGTTCTTTATTAGATTGTCCACATTAAGCCATGGGGGTTCCTTGAGTGTCCGAACGTCGGGAAGCTAATTGACTCATTATTACTTGCTCCAATTGACGAATGGTTGCATGAAATCGATCCACTGTTTCCTTGAAACGATCCTTTGTCTCTTGATGCACTCGGCTTTCATAAATAGGATCATAGTGCTCTTGGATTGATGGATATGGAGATGGTGAATATTGAAGTGGTGGTTCTTGTGAGTAATTGGGTTGGAATTGGGGTGGTTCTATATATGGTTCATAAGGTGGTTGGTATGGTGGATATGGGTTAGGGTCATATGGAGGTGAATGGTGTAAAGGGGCTTGTGAGTATGGTGGTCCAAAGTCATGTTGAGGAAAGGGTTCATAGGCATATGGTGGTGTTTGTTGAAAGTCCATTGGAGGTGGTTGTTGCCATGAGGGTTGATCAAATCCTTGTGGCTCCTCCCATCTTTGATTGTTCCAACCTTGATGCCTGTTCTCATTGTAATTTCTTCTTCCTGCAACATGATTGTAACCAAACTCATAGCCAAAGGGGTGAGAGTTCATAGTAACAAATAAAAATTAAAAACAAAAATAAAAACAAATTTAAATTAAAAGGTTATTTAAATTTTGAAATTGAAAATTAAATTTTGAAATTTGAATTTTAAAAAATTTTTAAATTTGAATTTTGAAATTTGATTTTTGAAATAAGATAAGATAAAATAAAAATTTTAAAATAAAAACCAATAACCTCTTAATTTAAGAAAAAGCAAAAATAAAAACAAAAATAAAAACAAGTAAAAAGAAAATAATTACAATAACCAATAATAAGGCACACGTTTGCAATTCCCCGGCAACGGTGCCATTTTGAAGAACTGAAGATTGATGGTTTAGAGGTTATAGCAAACTCTCGTTGTAAGTATAGTTACTAAACCAAGCAATCAACCTTTCTTACAAAAGTTTTAGTTGTCATAAGTAACAAACCCCTTTTAAAATTGATAACCGAGTATTTAAACCTCGGGTCGTCTTCTCAAGGAATTGCAGGGAGGTATGTTCTTATTATTGGTTATAAAAAAGTGTGTTTTGCGGAATGTTAAGTTTGGGCAATGGGCACAGGTATATTTAAATGACAAGTAAAATAAAATAATAATAATAAAATCTCTTGGCAAGGTATGTGAAAACAGGAAGTCCTATCCTAGTTATCCTTATCAATTGTGATGAGAATTGGATTTTTCTCCCACTTTGTTAACCTCTAACTATGAAGGTAATTTAAGTGGATGAATAATTCTGATTCCTCAAGTCCTAGTCTTTTCTTAGGAAAAGTTAGAGTTAGTGGAACTCGAATTAATTCTTGAAGAATTCTAATTTTCAATCAACAATGAGTTTGATAACTCAAGAGTCTCCAATTATTTAACCAAAGCCAAAAGGGAAGAAAGTCTACTTGAATGAAAATAACTTGGATAAACACAGAGCATTAATAAATTAAAGAGAGCAATCATAAGTCTGAAATACCTCAAATTATATTAAATAAAATATTCAAATCATAACATGGAAAGGTTCATAAGCCAATTGGGCAACATATCTAATACAAGCATTGAAGCATCTGAAAGTAAGAGATAAATATAAAATAAAAGAACATTGAACCTGAGATTTAGAGTCACTCCTAAAACTAAGAGAAGTCCTAAATCCTAATCCTAAGAGAGAGGAGAGAACCTCTCTCTCTAAAAACTACATCTACTCCTAAAATTGTGAATATGAGAGCCTGCCTCTGAATGGATGCATTCCCCCACTTTATAGCCTCTAATATGTGTTTTCTGGGCCACAAACTAGGTCAGAAACAGCCCAGAAATCGCCCCCTGCGTATTCTGGTATGTTCAGGTCGCGGACAAGTGACGCGGAGGCGTCGTCCACGCGGACGCGTGGATTGAAGTTTGCAGATGCGATGTGTCCGCGTGGATCACGCGTTCGTGTCACCTAGCTTCCGGGCAACTATGGCATATTATATATCAAATTGAAGCCCCGGACGTTAGCTTTCCAACGAAACTAGAACCGCGTCATTTGGACCTCTATAGCTAAAGTTATAGCCGTTTGAGTGCGAAGAGGTCAGGCTGGACAGCTTAGCAGTTTCTCCAACTTCTTGTATTCCTTCCACTTTTGCATGCTTCTTTTCCATCCTCCAAGCCATTCCTGCCTTATAATCTCTGAAAGCACTTAACACACATATCAAGGCATCTAATGGTGACAAGAGAGGATTAATATTAGCAATATAAAGGCCAAAGAAGCATGTTTTCAATCAAAGCACATAATTAGGAAGGCAAATGTAAAACCATGCAAATAGTATGAATAAGTGGGTAAAGAGTTGATAAAATTCACTCAATTGAGCACAAGATAAACCATAAAATAGTGGTTTATCACTTTGCCCCATGAGTTAATAACAAAGCTACGACTTCTAAATGCTTTGTTTTCAAGTATTACCACTTGATACATAAGCACCACAAGCATTTAAATAGAGGGCTTCATTAAGCTCATTTGTTTCTTTTCTTGACTCTCTAATCATTGATGCTCAGAGCCTTGACCTTTGAGGGAGTGCTTTTTTTTTTTTTTGCACTTTGAGCCTAACCTTGACTTCTAAGTGTTTTGTTTTCAAGCATTTTACTTGATACATAAACACCACAAGTACTTAGCAAATAAATTGCCATTGGTACTAAGAGCCTTTAGCTTTCTCATTCTTTCTCTTTTTCTTTTCTTGCATTAATTGTATTTGCTTCTTCAAGGTTTTCATGATTTTCAAAAGATTTCACAAAATGTACTAGATGAAAACTTCAATTAAATAAAATCCAATGCAATTGAGCAACAATTAATCATACTAGCTTTCCAATACTTGTATGCACATGCTAATTTCTTCTTTAATTCCTTGTTTATTTATGATCATAATACTTTACTACTTTAAGCTTTACAAAACTCAAGTTGGTAGTCATAATGGCATGGCAACATGTTACAAATCAACATTCAAGCTATGCTTATTCATACCACACATGCATACAGAGAATATAAAGACAATCATGCAAAATAAAGTGTTGGAAACAAAGGAGAGGAAAAGAAACTCTACAACCTTGTAGTTCATCTTCATTATTGTTGTCCTTTTTCCTCTATTCTTCCTATTTCCCTTGCCAAAATCAGAATGCTTGCTCATCCTCAAGCAATAATTAGAACAATGGCTATGGGGCTAAGATGGATCATGAGTGTCTTACACAATGAAATGTTAGCAATACATGCGTTTTAAGTAAGCAAAATTAAGGATAACAATCAAGGCACAGAGAAACAAGAACATTGTGATTGTAAGCATAAGAAGGTGTGCACAATACTTTGCATAAAGAATAAGTGGCACACCAAACTTAGTGTGACACTTTCACTTAGAATTGATGCAATTATCTAGTAGATATTGGAACCAAATTTTTGTTTCATAGCAACACCAAGCTTAGAATGCAATCACATGTCAATTTTATTTGAAACAAGACTAAATAAAACTGTTGTATGTTAAATACAATCACCAAGCAAAGAATCTGTCATGAATAAGGATCTCTTGGTAATGTATTAACAACAATAGTTAATAAGCAAACTAAATGAAAGCATTTAAAAATAGAAAAATGACTAAAGCAAGTAGAATGAAAAAGTGTCAAATTAAAAGAAAAAAATAAAACTGCAGAGGCATTATGATTATGCAGACAAGTAGTGTTGCTTGAATGAATTGCATAGAAAATAAGTGGCACACCAAACTTAGAATCTTGGTGTGTCACTTTCATTTTTGATTTGATGCAATCATCCAAAAAGATTGAAAGCAATTTGTTGCAAGGCAACACCAAACTTAGAATGTAACCATATGCCAATTTATTGAATTTAAACTAAACAAAGAACGAAAACAAAGCAGAGAAGAGAAATTATACCTACGGTTCACATGTTGTTCACTTTCTTCCTCTTCTTCCAGTTTGTTAAGAGGAATGACCTCAAGGGAGGAGAAGATTCAGCTGTTGTCCCCTTTCTTGGTTTCCTCTCAGCAAGCTTTCTTTTGTACATGGCTTGATTGAGCTTGCTTGCTAATGGTCCAGGGGTTGGATTGCTTGTGGTTGACCCTTTATTCATCATGATTATTGTCCTTGGTAGCTTGGTCACAATCCTCTTCTTGGTGCTTTTGTTAATTGCCTTCACTTCCTTGAATCCAAGTCTTGGTGGTTGTATGATTGTTGGAGTCCTCTTTTCATCAAGAGCCTCTTGAATTAGTGGCTCAATGAGCTCTTCCTTAATGTACTTCTCTGCCCCACTTGAGTGTGAATTTTCTTGAATGACTTTCTCACTTTTTTGTTCCTCTAATTCTTTCTTTGTACTCAACATTTGACTTAATAGCTTTTTCTTTGAGGAGGTTTGTTGATCTTTCCAACATTTCTTCATCTCCTCTTCATATTTTTCAACTACAGATTCAATTGTTGAGAGTTTTTGGGTCAGAAAAGTTTGTGAGAGTTGTGAGTCTTCATGTTCCCTTGTCATCTCAAGTGGCTTTTGTGAATGTAAAATCCTTGGCTCATGTCCTTCATCCTTCATTGCAGTTTCACTTGACACAGGGACATTTTGTTCTTGTTTTTCCACTTCCTCACTTACAAATTGGTCTTCATCCTCACTGTTTGATGGTTCTAAGTTCCCCATTGTTTGCTCTAAGGGCCCATTCATCTCCTTGAGGATGATTTCTTTCCAGGATTGGGGTTGTGTGTATCTATCCACGAGTTTTCTATGTATTTCAATGGCTTGGCTTTGGCTTTCTAAGGGTTCTTTGGACCATTGAAGGTAATCCTCAACTGCTAGTTCAAGAGATGAAGGTTGAGAGTAATTTTGGTGACATGGATGTGTTGTGGTGAAGTTGTGTTGAGGGGTGTGGAATGAGTTATGTGATTGATGGGATGACTTCTATGGATTTTGGAGGAAACTTTGTGTTGAGGCATAATCAAGTGATGAAGAACTTTCAAATGAGAAACTGGGAAGTGAGGGTGGATGCTCTTTCATTCTTTGGTGATACTCTCAGCCACCATTTGAATAATGACTTGAATCATTTTGTGGTGGTGGAAAGTATCCCATATGATTCTCTTGCTCATCTTGTGTCTCTGAAGCAAATCTCCATGAATTGGAGTGCTCAAAATTGGTATTTTCTTGGTGATATTCCCAGCCACCATTAGAGATTGGTCATGGTAGGTAATATCCCATAAAATTTGTTTGATCATAAGATGAGTTGAACTCCATTTGAATTTTGTAAAATACAACACCAAATAAAATTGAAATTCATGTCTCAGATGTTATTTGCTTAGTGAGGCAAAAACACAAACACCTTAGTTTCAAGAATAAAAACAAAGAAAATGCTTAATCTAGACTTCTCACCCACTTAATCATTGTTGATCTAAATCAATCCTCGGCAACAGCACCAAAAACTTGATGGGTTTTTTTGGAAAACGAATTCCAAACACCCAAAACTCACCGGCAAGTGTACCGGGTCGTATCAAGTAGTAAAACTCACTTAGAGTGAGGTCGATCCCACAGGGATTGATGGATCAAGCAACTTTAGTGGGTGATTAGTTTAGTCAAGCTAACATTGAGTGAATTGTGTGAAATGTGGCCAACAGAAAGTAAATTGCAAGGAATTTAAAAGATACAAAAAGTAAAATTGCAAGTAACTTAAAGAACAAGAAAGTAAAATAGCTTAAACTTAAATTGCAAGAAATGTAAATTGCAGAAACTTAGATTGCAAGAAATATAAATGACTGAATCTTAAAGTGCAAGAAATGTAAATTGCTTGAATTATAAAAGGGATTGGGAGCTGGAATTGCAGAATTTAAACAAGCAGAAGCAGATTGCAACAAACAGAAGAACTAAAGATGAATTGAATTGCAATAGATCTTAAACAGAAAAGCAAAAATGCTTGAAGAATGAAAATAGAAAAACTGATGCTTAATTTGCAGCAATTAAAAGGATGTTGAAGATCTCAAGAGTGGAAGAGACTAGAAAACAAGTCTAGATCTCAAATCCTTCCTTGATCCAACAAGAACAATTGCAAAATGAAAATATAAAAGTAAATTGCAGAAGAAAAGAAAGTGAAGGCAGTAAACAGAATTTGAATTATGCAGAAAGATTAACAAGAGATCTCAAGGTGGAATTGAAACAGAAGTTCTTCAATTCTCCACCCAAGATCCAAAATGAAAATGAAAACTAAGAGAGAGATCTCTAATCCTAATGCTTCCTAGTGGAACCAGCCTCCTATGTTCTCTCCTCGAGCTTTCTAATGGAGCCTTCTTTTGAAAATGAGAATGATGCCTTTATATAGGCTTTTTACAAAATAAAATGAAATTAAAATGAAAAACAAATTAAATGAAAATCCTAATTCTAGCTTGTTCTTGTGCCTTTGAGTGATGATGTGGGCTTTGCTTGCTTGATTTGGAGAGAGATGGGTTTGGTTGGCCTTGATTCAATTTGGTGAAGAATTGATTTTAATTGGAATTTTGGTTGAATTTTTGCCCAATATTGCACCTCCCACGGACGACTCAGTTGGAAAACCAAACTGAGCACCCAATGTTGCCTTGCTTGCTTGATTTGGTGTGCGTTCAGCCTTGCCCATATTGCATGACACTAGAGCTCAGTTGGAATTTTGAACTGAGCTCTATGTCTTGGCCGTGTCAAAAGTTGTGCACGTCATGGCATCCTTGGCCATGTCACTTGCGCGCATCACAGCTCCTTGGTGTGCCAAAGTGTTGTGCCAAAATGTGGGTGATGGGGGAAGGTAGCGCTCAGTTGGGAAAACCAACTGAGCTCCCCATGTGTAGCGCCTTGCTTGGGACCTCAAGCTTCCAAGTTCGATCCTTGGTGGAGGAACTTTTGTGAGCTTTTTCCTTGCATTTTCTTGAGTGGGAGCCCGATAAAGCTCAGTTGAGAAAGTGAACTGAGTGCTATTTTGCTTTCCTTGTTTTCCTTGTGTCTCTCTCTTCGAGCCTTGGTGAAGCCACTTTGGTTTATTTTTGTTTGTTTTTGGTCCTTAAAGGTGCCTTTCACTTGTGCCTCAATTTTATGCCAAATATGGACTATCATATATCGTTGAAAAGCTCTAAATGTCAGCTTTCCAATGCAACTATAAGCACATCAATTGGACATCTGTAGTTCAAGTTATGGCCCTTTGAAGGAGGCATGGTCATGCTGTAAACGCCCAAGTTTTAACTTAGCAAAAATTCTTGCTTCCAAGCTAAGTTTCTTGTACGGCAAAGCTAAGTTCACTTAGTGAACTGAGCTTTGTGAGTGCTGATTGTGAAGCTTCCTAGATTTGGTCATGGGTCACGTTTTTAAAAGCGTGGCTTAAGGCTCCAAAGTGTGCTCCAACTTCAAAGTGTGCCCCAAAGCTCTTTTTTTTCTCCTTTTTAGCTTATTTTGTGCTTCTTTTTCTTCTTATTTCCTACCAAATTTATAAAATTAAAAGATTAAGAAAATATACCATTTAAGCATAAAAGAATGCAATATTTAAGCATTAATTATAAATTTCTTGTATGAAAAAGCATAGAAAAACATGAAATGATGACATGTCATCATCGCTCAAACCGGCATTAATCACATATAGCCTGCTATAGAAGAAATCATTCACAGTTGGAGTAGACAGTAAGAAAGGACTGATCCAGAAGAACAAAGCATCTCTGAAACCTTAATCATCTTCTTATCATTGAATTCACAACCACTGAGTAACGTTATTTTTACTTCACTTTACTTTTATGCGCTTAAACAACTAAAGAACTTTTCTATCCGCTTTACTAAGATTTACAAGATAACCACTGTTTGATCCAAGCCGACAATCCTCGTGGGATCGACCCTGACACACCTCAGGTATTACATGGACGATGCAGTTTACTTGTTGGTTCAGTTGTGCGAAGTTAAATTCTGTGCACCACCCCTCTTGATCCTTCTTAACCTCTTCTTATTTTCCTTGTCACACAGTCTCTAATATTTTCTGTAACTCTTCACCTTCTTGTGCTTTCTGAATCTCAGTCTTAAAATCACTTATGATTTGTAATTGATTCAAACTCTCACTCTAATCTGATGGTAACCCAACCTAAGTTCAATATTTGAGAACAAGCCAACTCCTTGTAACTGGTCCATCAGATCATCAATCTATGGTAAAAGGGTATTTGTTCTTCACCGTCACCTTATTCAACTGTCGGTAATTAATGCATAACCTCATACCTCCATCCTTCTTTTTCACCAACAACACAGGTGCTCCCAACGGGAAAACATTTGGTCGAATGAAGCTCTTCTCTAACAACTCTTTTAATTGCTTCTTTAACTCTGCCAATTCCAATGGTGCCATCCGATATGGTGTAATCGATACCGATCCAGCCTCCAGCACTAAATCTATAGCGAATTCATTCTCTCTCTAAAGTGGAAACTCAGGTACATCTTCAGAGAAAACTTCGAGAAATTCTCTCACAATCGGTATTCGGTCTAATTCTTGCTCATTTCCTAAAGAATTTACAGCCAAAAGGATAAATAATTGGAACTCAGCTCCACTACAATTTACTTTCACCCCTATTTAAATAATAACTTCGTGCCAACACGGATCTTTCTGATTCCTCAGACATAAACCGAATAGAACGCTCAAGGCAATCCAATAACACCCGATTCATCAATAATCAATCCAACAAAATCAAGTCTAACTCAGTCATTGGCAAACCGATAAATTCATGAACAAAGTCTTGGTTCTCCACCCTAAAAGGTACCTCTTGACATCCTAATCTAATCACTACAATCTTAGAAGCAGGAGTATGCACATGCAAATTAAATGACAATGCCGACACCTTTAATCCTAATTCAGCAGCCTTATCAAAGTCTATGAATGAATGAGATGCTCCAGTATCATACAACGCAATTACCTCTAATCAAAGTATCCGACTTAGCTGCATCATCTGCCGTGATAGCATACACATGGCCTTGTTGTTGAGCTTTACCAGTATTCATGTCAGTCTTCTCGGGACAGTTTCATGACATGTGACGAACTCTTTCACAAATATAGCAAAGTCCCGATCCAATCCAACAAGGAGTTCCTAGGTGACAGCTTCCATACTACCTATAAGTCATTTCATTTTGAGGTTGCCTTCCATATCTCCTCTCTTGATGGTTGTTGTTCCCTCGGTAAGTATCTCGGCCACGTTGAGGTTGTTGAACATAACCTTCCCTCTTGAAGTTTCGGCCCCTTGGAGCAAAGGACCTTGCACCTCCTCCTCGGTTGCATACCCACCGCGGTTAGAACCCGCATTCACATTCCTCCTAGAGCAATCTTCCACCATACGGCTTTTGTTCACCAACTCTACAAAACTCTTAATCTCATGAGGTGCCACAGCTCACATAATGTCCTCTCTCAAATCGTCCTGGTACCTCATGCACTTCCACTCCTCATATCCTTCAAAAGCTCCTTGACAAACTCTTGAGAAATGACACAGCTCTTCAAACTTGCTTCTGTAAGCAGCCACAGTCATTGTTCCACAATGCTTGAGCCCGACCTTATGAATGCTTGGACTCAAGAAAGGGCATTATTCATACTCTGGCCCAAGATAAAGCCAAGCCCAATAAGGATAAAGGCCTACCCAAAAAAGGGTGACCTCTTCCACTTGCCCGACCTCTTAAGAGGTCAGGCATGACAAGGAGGTCTAGCCTTACTTATTTGAATAAGTAACTACCTCCCTAAATGTCTCCTACTATTTCTATCTCATCTAGAAGATAGATCCCAATAAACTCCCAAGATAAAGGAAATCTACCAACAAAGGTAGAACTACTCCAAAAAGGTGGTTATCTATTCTACTATAAATACACTAACACCCCTTAGGTATATTCAAGTCCCAATCTACTAAAAACTGCTAAAAGTCCTTGCTAACTAAAGTATCGGAGTCTCTTACAAATACCACCCCCACCTTCTCATGAGAAACTCAGATGGCGGCAGCTCGGCACCAGCACAAGTCAGATGCTATCTCAGAAGGAGTCTGAACCTCACATTCAGACCTAAATTATCGTTTTTGTTAACCCCTGGAATAGAATTCATTCTCAAGGAATGATCGGATCACATCTACAACTATATAAATATTACAATATTCGAATATTTTTTTTCAATACAATCTTACAAAAACTTGTTTAAATTTTTGCTAATTTAAATATTAAAATTTTTTATAGGTACTATATCTAGGGATGGATGTATTCATAAGGCAGTGGGGGCATTGTCCCCAGTGAAATTTCAAAAAACAGAGAGTAGTTCTTAGTGAAATACTATAATTGTCTCCACTATATAATTACTTTTGCCCCCAACCCAGAGCTCCAAATCCCTAACTCTTCTTCTTCTTCCTTTCTCCCCGAATCCCTAACTACTCCAGCCTCCGCCCTTCAGTCTCCAGGCTCCAAAATTACTCTCGCCAACCTGCCACTTCGCATTTTCACCAATGTGGCAATGTCATTGGCTCCCTGCAGCTGACGTTGCTGCCCTGTTCAACATTTCTCCAATGTGGCTCCGTCAATCCGTTGGTTTCTCCTTTTATTGCCACGATTGTCCCACGTTGCTCCGTCCTCTGTCGGTTTCTCCTTGCATCGCTGCCGCGACGCATCTGGTTGTTCTCAGGTTCTGCCTTCTTCTCTGTAATTGTGTTCCTCTTCTGCGTCACTACTTGTGATATGTGTGGTTCTGGCGCTGTATTCCTCTTCTATGTTCCTTCCTTTGGCAGTTTGGCATTTGGTTCTGCCTTTTTCTTTACCAAAGATCAATCTCTTCTTGTTCTTCTTTCTTATTCTAAGATCCTCTTCTCTGTTCAGTGTTCAGTCTTCAGCAGTTTAAGTGTTCAACCTTCGTCCTGCTGCCTATTGCCACTGGGCACCGCACCGCTACAGGATCATTGATAAACCACTATTTTATGGTTTATATTGTGTTTAATTGTGTGGTTTTATCATGATCTTTGCCCACTTATTCATTAAAGAAGCATGCATTTATATTTCCTTCCTAAAGATATTTTATGGTTGAAAACTTGCTTCCTAGAGACTTTTAATTATGTATTTTATTTCTCCTTTATTCCATTCGATGCCGTGATCTGTGTGTTAAGTATTTCAGGCTTTATAGGGCATGAATGAGTTGGAGATTGGAAGGGAAGCCTGCAAAAATGGAAGGAACACAAGAAATTGAGGAGATGACCAACGAGAGGCGACGCGGTCGCATGGATGATGTGACCGCGCGGAAAATAGCAATTTGCATCGACGCGGCCGCATGGATGATGCGACCGCGCGGATAGAACAGCACGAGTGACGCAGTCGCATGGACGACGCGTCCGCATGGCAAAGCAGAAACGCGAATGACGCGTCCGCATGTGCGACGCGATCGCGTGACGTGCGCGACCTGCATAATTTGCAGATTCACTAGGGGCGATTTCGGGCCCTATTTTGACCCAGTTTTCGGCCCGGAATAGCAGACTAGAGCCAGAGAACATGTAGAAACCAGAGACAATATTCATTCTACACAGTTTTAATTTTAGATCTAGTTTTGCTCCTCCCCTAGGTTTTCTCTCTACACATTCATAGTTTTTAGGATTATTATTTTACATTCATAGTTTGGGATATTGAGAAGAGTTATTACCTCATCAAGACTTCGTCATTCTAGTTCGTTTTCTTTACTTGGTCTTACTCTTCTATGTTCTTTGCTTTGTTTGATTTTACTATTGGAATATTCTTAGGGTTATTTAATACAAGGATCACTTTTATTTTTAATTGACTATTTTAATTTTATTTACAATGTCTTTCCTTAATTCCTTTTTATATGCTATGAATTTTACCTTTACAATGAGTGAGTAGTTCCCTAACTTAATGGGGAATTGATTGAAAGGAACCTTTGAGTTGGAAGGCTTGAAAGAAAAATTGCAATTGAGTTTATGGTTGGATTGCCTTCTAATCACTAACACCAATCCCTTTTAATTAAGTGGATTGCAACTTGTGAACGGACGTAGCATTCCAACTTGTTTAACTTTCCTTCACATAGTGAAGGATAACTAAACAGGATAACCTTTAATTGTTAATTAATCCTGAGAGCATTCCAACAATAATAGGGATTTCAACTAATCAATTTCCAGTCAAGGTTTTTATTTACATTATTCAAATTCACCAATTTAATTTCCTGTTTGCCTAATTCAAACCTTTTTGAAAACCTCTGATTAATAAAATAGCACACTTTTCTGCAACTCGTTGGGAGACGACTTGGGATTCATACTCCCGGTATTTTAAATTCAACTTTCTGTGACACCTTTCTAAATTGATAGGCAGATTTCCGGCGAATTAAGAACTATACTTGCAACGTATATATTTTAATAATTTTTAATTCGCTAATTTCTGCCGCATCACTTTTTAGCGCCGTTGCCGGGGAGTCGCAATAGAGTGATAAAGTTATTAATTAGAATTTATTTATTTGCATTTTATTTTATTTTGCTACTATGAGCTGCATGTTTCTTTCGTCAAATGACGCGTTCACTTCCTGATCCGCGCTTGCTAATATTCGATCCTGAAATTGAAAGGACTATTTCATGAATAAGGCGAGCTCGGCGTCGGTTAGTCCGCTCTGAGGGCGGATCTGAAAGTGAACTTGAGGAAGAAACCAGCTTCCGTTCTACTGATTCGATTGATTCACGTGCAGACGACATGGCAGAACCTAGAAGAGTTACCATCCAGGAGGAAGGAGCCCCTGATTTTACAATGTAACCGTTTCAAGCGCATCACCCAGTGGTGGCTACAGATTTCGAAATAAAGACCGCACTGCTCAATTTGATGCCCATGTTTCATGGCTTACCTGCTCAAGAGCCTATCAAGCACTTGAGAGATTTCCAGGCAGCCTGTTCTACTGTCAGGCGAGATGGTACAGATAAAACTTCAATTCTGCTAAAAGCTTTCCCATTTTCTCTTGAGGGAAAAGTAAGAGAGTAGTACTACACTCAACCCCTAGCAAATGTATCCAACTGGGATACGCTCAGAAAAGAGTTTTTGGAGAAATTCTTTCCATCTGAAGTTACTGATAAGCTAAGGAAAGACATTTCCACGATTGTTCAAGATGACAACGAGACTCTCTTTGAATACTGGGAGTGCTTCAATAATCTTCTGGAAGTATGCCCCCACCACATAATTGACAAGATAGTGTTACTCAGCTATATCACACAGGGTATAAGGCCCCAAGATAAGACCACATTGGAAAGTGCTAGCAATGGGTCTATGAAGAAGTACAAGACCACTGATGAGGCATGGGAATTGATCAGCGACTTAGCTGAATCTACTAGGAACCACAGACAGAAGCAAGGCCGTTCAAAAGCCATTGCAGAAGTATCCTCTAGTAGAGAGACTGCTGCTCTAACTCAGAGTATCTGTAAAAAGACCAACTTGCTGAAGCAAATGCAATTGAATCAACGACAAGTTCAGCAAGCTCAACCTCCTTCACCACAGCAAAACCAACAGTTAGTTCCACAGAGAGTTTACGGAATTTGTGCTGATTATAGCTATTATACTGATGAATGCCCGCAACTCCAACAGGAAGACAACATGGTGGCATCCACTCATAACTTCTATGACCGCCCCAACCAAGGGTACAATCAAGGTGGAAATCATAACCATGGATGGCAGGACAATTCTAACCAGAATTGGAGGGACAACAATAACAGAGGAGGCAGAGATAATCAGAGAAATCAGAGGTGGAATAATAATAACAATAAGCAGCTGAACCAACCTTACAAAGCACCTCACCTGAGGCAATCCCAAGGACCACAGAATACCCAACAGCAGACCTCTCAATTTACTCATTCTTCTTTATCTCCTAATAAAGAGTTACTACAATTTTTTGAGCGGAGACAACAGACCATGGAAAATAACATTATGAATAACATTAATGCCAGTCTGAATGGTCTGACCTCTACTTTGCGAGCTCTTATTTCACAGATTAGATCAATGCAAAATTCCAGTAACCAACCTTCAAGCTCCACTGGAATCCCATCTCAACCATTACCCAATCCAAAGGGAGGCATTAATGCCATCACCCTAAGGTCCGGAACCACACTGCAGGAGAGGAATCAGGAGGAGCTAAGCTCACTAGGACACACCTCAGCTGAAGAGGTAGTAGAAATAGAAGATGTTGAAGAGGAAGAGGACATACAGGACACAACTGAAAAAGAAGAAGTCCAACCACAGGAGGAAGCACCAAGAGGCACAGACACTGCAGAAAACAATACTCCTATTCCATTTTCACAACTTGCAAGGAAGCCCAGGAAGCAGCTGGAACCCGATCCCAAAATGGTAGAAATATTCAAAAAGGTTGAGGTAACCGTTCCTCTTTTTGATGTTATTCAACAAGTACCTAAATATGCAAAGTTTCTAAAAGATTTATGTATACATAAAGACAAAATTAATGAATTAGAAACTATTCCTTTAGGTAGTTCCATATCTGCTTTAATGGGAGGATTACCTGAGAAGTGTAGTGACCCAGGTCCTTGAATAGTTAGTTGTACTATTGGTGTAGTAATTTATGATTGCATGTGTGATTTAGGAGCCTGTGTTAGTATAATGTCTTTGTCTATATATGATATTTTGAGGCTCCCTCCCTTAAAAAGGTCGGCAGCTCGTTTTGTGTTAGCAGATAAAAGCATTATTACAGTGGCTGGAGTTGCTGAAGATGTTTTAGTGAACATTAAGGAGCTTACATTTCCCACTGATTTTTATATCTTGGAGATTCCCCATAATGACTCGGATAAGCCATCATCAATCCTACTTGGAAGACCATTCCTGAAAACATCAAAATTCAAATTGGATACTTTTTCAGGAACATACTCGTTTGAAATAGATGGCCAAATAGTAATCTTCAATCTGAATGAAGTCATAAACAACCCTCCAGAGATCATTCTATCTTCCAATGTGATTTTATAGATGAAACTGTAGCTGAAGTTCACAAGGAAGAGTTAGGAGAGAGGCACATTGGACGAGGTCCAAGTGTGGGGGCCCTCTTGACTGACAATGAGGGTACCTCAGCATTTTCACAAGCACCAGACAATCCAGAGCCGACCCATGATCAGAAGTTGGAACTGAAACCCCTTCCTCCACATCTCAAATATGCTTATCTTGAAGATGAACAGAAGTTCCCCGTTATCATTGCAAGGGAACTCACTTCCCAACAAGAAGAGCAGTTACTTGATGTACTGAGGACGCATAAGAAAGTAATTGGGTGGACTTTTGGCAGACATAGTAGGCATCAATCCTCAAGTATGTGAGCACAGAATATTTTTAGAAGAGGGAGCAAGACCTGTCCGTCAACCCCAAAGAAGATTGAATCCCACTATCTTGGAGGTTGTCAGAAAGGAAGTGACTAGACTATTGGAGGCAGGTATCATCTATCCCATTTCAGACAGCGAATGGGTTAGCCCAGTACAAGTGGTGCCAAAGAAGTCTGGAGTCACTACAATGAAGAATGAGCATGGAGAGCTCATAGCAACTAGAGTTCAGAATGCTTGGAGAGTCTGCATTGATTACAGGCGTCTCAACCAAGCAACCCGTAAGGATCACTACCCACTTCCATTCATTGATCAAATGCTGGATCGCCTGTCAGGTAAATCACATTATTGCTTTTTAGATGGTTACACAGGTTATTTCCAGATTCATATAGCTCCTGAGGATTAGGAAAAGACCACTTTTACATGTCCTTTTGGGACTTATGCTTATAAACAAATGCCCTTTGGCTTGTACAATGCACCAGCTACTTTCCAAAGGTGCATGATGAGTCTTTTCTCTGATCTTATTGAGGACTGTATGGAGGTTTTTATGGATGATTTTAGCGTTTATGGTGATTCTTTTAGCCTTTGCTTAGATGGGTTATCTAGAGTATTAGATAGATGTGTTAATACAAACCTTATATTGAATTTTGAAAAATGTCATTTTATGGTAAAATAAGGGATTGTATTAGGACATGTGGTATCTAATAATGGCATTTCTGTAGACCCAGCAAAGGTGAATGTTATTTCTAGTTTACCTTACCCCTCTTCTGTGAGGGAAGTCTGTTCGTTCCTTGGCCATGCAGGTTTTTACAGGAGATTTATTAAGGAATTTAGTAAGGTAGCACTTCCCTTATCCAAATTACTACAGAAGGATATTGAGTTTGAGTTCAGTGAAGATTGCAAAAAAGCATTTGATAAGCTGAAAGCCGCCCTGACTCGAGGCCCAATTGTGAGAGGACCAGACTGGAGCCAGCCGTTTGAAATCATGTGCACCGCTTCCAACCATGCAGTAGGAGCAGCGCTGGCTCAGCATGAAGGTAAGGACCCTTTTGTTATTGCTTATGCGTCTAAGACTTTAGACACTGCCCAATCCAATTATACTACTACTGAGAAAGACTTTCTTGCTATTGTTTTTGCTCTGGATAAATTCCGAGCTTATTTACTTGGTACTAGAGTAGTAGTGTATTCGGATCATGCAGCTTTAAAGTATCTATTAGCTAAAAAGGAGTCCAAACCAAGGCTCATACGTTGGATACTGCTATTACAAGAATTTGATTTAGAAATAAAGGATAGGAGTGGTAACCAGAATTTAGTGGCAGACCACTTGAGTCGCCTTGAGCACATTAAGGATGATTCTACTCCTATAGATGATAATTTTCCATTTGATAACCTGCAAGTAGTATCTGAGGTATCTCCCTGGTATGCACCTGTAGCTAATTATCTAGTTAGCCACACATTTCCTCCTAACTTTTCTAAGCATCAAAGAGGCAAGCTGAAAAGCGAGTCTAAATATTATATATGGGATGATCCATATTTATGGAGATGTGGCGCTGATCAGGTAATTAGACGGTGTGTGCCTCAATCAGAATTCCAGTCCATCTTAGAGGCCTGTCACTCATCTGAGAGTGGAGGACATTTTGGCCCTCAAAGAACTGCTAGAAAAATCTTGGACTGTGGACTCTGGTGGCCTACTCTTTTTAGAGATGCTGCTGAATTTTGTAAATCTTGCCGCCATGCCAAAAGTTTGGTAATATATCCAGGAGGGATGAGATGCCTCAACAAATTATGCTTTTCTGTGAAATGTTTGATGTTTGGGGTATTGACTTCATGGGTCCATTTCCAAATTCTAATGGACATTTTTATATATTGTTAGCTGTAGATTACGTTTTAAAATGGGTGGAAGCAATTCCTACCCGCACTGATGATGCTAACACTGTTGTTTCCTTTATGAGAAACCATATTATCTGTCGCTTTGGATCCCCACGAGCAATCGTGAGCGATCAAGGCACCCATTTTTGTAACAGGAGACTAACAGGACTAATGAAGAAGCATGGGATAATTCATAAGGTTGCAACAGCATACCATCCTCAGACCAATGGGCAAGCCGAGGTGTCAAACAAAGAAATAAAGCGTATCTTGCAGAAGATAGTCAAACCTCATAGAAAAGACTGGAGCACCAGGCTACAAGATGCACTATGGGCATATAGAACAGCATATAAAACACCCATTAGGATGAGTCCTTTCCGCTTAGTTTACGGAAAAGCTTGTCATCTCCCAGTTGAAGTGAAGCACAAAGCCTTTTGGGCAGTCAAGGAGTGCAACATGAAAATTGGGAAAGCCGGAGCTGAAAGGAAGTTGCAACTGCAAGAACTGGAAAGCCTTCGCCTTGAAGCTTATGAGAACTCAAAACTATACAAGGAGAAGATAAAGGCTGTACATTATCAGAACATCAAGAAAAAAGAGTTCCAGCCTGGAGATTTAGTCCTCCTTTACAAATCTCGAGTGAGGCTCATGCCAGGCAAATTAAGATCAAGATGGGAAGGTCCATACAGAGTAGAGAAGGCCGAACCGTACGGAGTTTATCACCTAAGCCATCCTTCACACTCTGACCTTATCAAAGTTAATGGACACTGTTTGAAGCTATACCATGGCGAGAAGATACAAAAAAATAAGGAGCTTGAGATCTTCCTTTTGGAAGATCCCCACATAGCAGAAGATTGAGCTAGTGGAACGTCCAACTTACGAACGTTAAAGCAAAGTGCTAGGTGGGAGACAATCCACCATGGTATGATCGTTCTTTTCTTTATTTTCTGTTTTTCCTATTCAATAACTCCTCTCTTTATCGGTACTTTCATGCATCTGCATTCACATACTTTTATTTAAAAAAAAAAAAATTTGCCACGCGACGCGACCGCATCAGCGACGCGTCTGCGTCGCAAGGAGATGGGAGAAAAATAAAAACGAACAGAGAGTCACGCTGGAGCGTGGCTGGAGGCGTGCCAATGGCGCAATTCTACCCACGCAGATGCATGCCCCATGCGTCTGCGTCACCTGGAAATAATGACCTCCCACGCGACCGCGTGACCCACGCGGCCGCGTGCCATCGTTTTCGACGTAAAAAAAGTGCACAACGAATTATTGTGCACGAGTGGTGCTGGATTAGTGCCAATGGCACAATTCTACCCACGCGGACGCATGGCTCACGCGTCCGCGTCGTTCCCTTCTAAAGCCCACTCACGCGATCGCATGCCCCATGCGATCGCGTCACCCCAAATTTGGCACATATATCAAGTCGAACAGAGAGTTGTGCTGGCGCGAAGCTGCACTCGAGCCAGAAGCACAACATGGGTCACGCGACCGCGTGACCGACGCGACCGCGTCAACCACCTTAAGCACAAATTGCGCGACCGCGTGCCCCATGCGATCGCGTCACTTGCGGCGCACAGTTTCTCTAATTTTGCCAAATATCATATCTTTTTCTCTCCAAATCCTATTTTTCTTTTTTTCCTCCTTACTTCTTCCTTCTCTCTTCTTCCTTCTATCTCACCTTTCACTCTTTCTCCCTCACCTCCATTAACAAGGTTTTATTTTCTTCTTCACCCCTTTATTTTCTATCATTCCTCTTATTTTATATGTTATCTTCTTTTCTTTTCTTTTTCTTTTCATTATTCATATTTTCTTTCTTCTTCTATCCTTTTTACATGGTGTTATCAATTTATGTGAGTCATTATTCTTCATTATATGCTTGTGGATTGTTGCAAATTGTTTGATAATTATATATTATTTTCTTTAAAGGGTTGCTTGCATGTTCACTTTAATACTTTCTATACTTTATTTACCTTGCATGCTATGTGTTTGTGAAAAAGCCCATATGGCATTATGCACTTCTCTATGTTATTCTAAATATTCAATGCTTGCTTTTCACAAATTCCCTTTACTATTCTATTAATTGAATTTAATTGTCAATACAAACGTGATGGTTTGTTACAAAGTAATGCTTGGTCTATGCTACTCGTGCCCTTTGCCGGCATGCCAATAAACACCTTGCATTCACTTGTCATCATATACACTAACTATTTTCCATTAATGATCTTTCACATGTACTCATGAGCGTGTGTCACCATCATTTACCTTTTAATGTGCATTTATAACCATTATTTTTCGTTCTCTTCATTGCTATATATCTCTTTGAATTCAATTTACTCTCTCTCTCTTCCCTTTTTAGGATGGTCACCAAGAAAGGAAAAGAGAAAGCTACCCCCAAACAACCAGCAAGAAGAGGAACAAAAAGAGCATTAGTGGCCGAGCCTTCTTCAACTACAGTCAAGCCCTCAACAAAACGAGTTAAGAGGATCATCAAGGTTGATGAAAAGGAGAAAGCCTTTCCAACGAAGGACACTGCGCGATTTTCCAATCGCTACTGTGAGCAAATGTTCCCCATCCTGGCAGAAAGGAGCTATAACAACGAATACCTTCTTATCCTCCTGCCCAATATTGCTACCTTTGTTGAGCCGCAAATTGAACGAAGACAATGAGGTTTCCTATGGAGACAGCCAAGGCAGGTCAATCTCTCTTGGGTAGTCGAGTTCTACTCTAACTTCTACCTGCCTACTCTGCAGTCTGTCAATGTACGTCAGAAGCAAGTCCCCATTACAGAAGAGGCCATTCGACAAGCTCTAAGTCTTCCCCCTATTCCAGAAGGAATGGACGCCTTTCAAGAAGCCGCACTCAAGCGCCAGCAGTACCAATTTGACTAGGAAGATGTTCTCAGAGTTATCGCAGTACCTGGCAGCCGTTGGATCTACGGATACCATCGTACCCGCCCTAAGAGAATATCGGCTTCAGCACTTACCTTGGAGGCTCGCGTATGGGCACAAATCATGTCCCATTACGTCTTTCCGAGCACTCACGAGTCCTCCTTCACTGCGGACATGGTCGTTCTACTATGGTGCATCCTTACAGACCAACCTTTGAATCTACCAAGACATATCCGGAATGCCATGGGACACGTACAAATTGCGGGCAACTTACCTTTTCCCGCCTTGATCTCAGATCTTGTCTCAGCAGCCGGAGTTTCCTACAGTGCTGGAGACACCAAAGCCATGCTTCCACGGGATGATCAGTATGTCCCCAATGGGAAGTACTTCAGACTTCCAGCAGCCACTACAAGCCTTCCTACTGCTCCAGTTGAAGATATTCCTTCTTCAACACCACAAGCACCTACAATTGATGAACTGCTCCAGCAGATAATCAAAAGATTGGATCGGCAAGAACAGAAAGCGAAGTTAAGAGAGCGCCGTAACGAGAGCCGATTCAAACACCTCAAGGAGCTACTAAAGGGAAATTCAAGAACTCAGACACCCCGGACTCCACTTCCTTTACCAGCACAGGGAGCCATGATGGTCCCGACTATGGAGATACTGCTACCAGCCCACCCCTGTTCCTGACAAATGGCACCGAGGACGGTGCAAAGCCTTAAGTGTGGGGAAGTCGGTCAGTACCTGACTTTCGGAGGTAATTTCTCTTCCCTAGCACCAATAAATTAGGATATTTAGTTAGATTTTCTTTCCTTTATAGAATAGGATAAATTGCATAGTAATAGGTTAGTTGCATGCATGCTCTACTTGATTGAAAAGACAATAAGTTTATTCTAAAACTCTATATTTGGAACAAAATTTCACTAATTTAAAAAAATAAACATTTTTTATGTTAAATTTGCTTGAAGTTGTATTTAGAACATGATTTTTGAGCTACAGAACACACAATCTGTGAGATTTAAGCCTTTATGAATGGTTACATTATTTAACCATAACTATTTTATTCTTGTGTGTTTACTTCTCTATGATTGTAATCTATATTTTGTTTTATCTTATATGTCCAATATTTATTATATTTGTATGCTTGCATATGATTGAGGCAATTATTTGTTTAAACTCACTTATCCAAATTAAGCCTACCCTTTTCAATTACCTCTGTTAACCACTTTGAGCCTTTAAATCCCATTTGTTCCATATTTCACCACATTACTAGCCTTAAGCGGAAAAACAATTGTATATCCCAAATTGAATCTTTGGTTAGCCTAAGATAGAATTGTGTGTGCTAGTTAAGTATGGGAAATTGTGGGAACAAAAGTTATTAAGGGAATGTGTCATGATAATTTAATGGGAATTTGGATACCTACCCATGTGAAACTATAAGAATCAAAAATCTATGTGCATTGATAAGTTATGTTTATTTTTATGTTTATATATAAAAAAAATCAATCAATAAATAAGGGGACAAAATTACCCCAATGCTGAATTACGAATTCAAAAATTAATGCACATATGATAAAATTAAAATAAAAAGTTGATACATGAGTATGGAACGTAAAAGGGAATTATGGGTAGCTAGGTTCTAAGTTATATAGAGTATATATAGGTTATGTTAAAGCTTAGGTTAATTAAAGATTCAATTTATAAGCTTACTAGCCATATATGAATCCTTACCCTTACCTTGGCCCCATTACAACCTTGAAAAGACCTCATGATGCTTGCATTGGTATTGTAAATGTTATTGATTGGTTAGTTGAAGAACAAAAATTAGAAAGCATGATTAGAGAAGGATAGAGTGATTACCCTATACACTAGAGAGACTAGAGTGTACATACACCATCAGTGAGGGTTCCATGCTTGAATTTCTATGTTCCCTGCTTTCATGAGCTATCCTCTTGCATTTTTATCTGCTCTTACTTTATAAGAATTGAATTAGTGGAATTTAAATTATAATTTTTTTGAAGAACTTACTTACTTTTGATCAAGTGGACAAGAATCATATAGTTGCATTCATATATATAGGTTGCATTGCATTTCATAGGTTTTACATGTTCTTACTCATTTCATTTATCTCCTTCAATTAAGCATAAGGACATGCTAATGTTTAAGTGTGGGGAGATTGATAAACCACTATTTCATGGTTTATATTGTGTTTAATTGTGTGGTTTTATCATGATCTTTGCCCACTTATTCATTAAAGAAGCATGCATTTATATTTCCTTCCTAAATATGTTTTATGGTTAAAAACTTGCTTCCTAGAGACTTTTAATTATGTATTTTATTTCTCCTTTATTCCATTCGATGCCGTGATCTGTGTGTTAAGTATTTCAGGCTTTATAGGGCATGAATGAGTTGGATATTGGAAGGGAAGCCTGCAAAAATGGAAGGAACACAAGAAATTGAGGAGATGACCAGCGAGAGGCGACGCAATCGCATGGATGACGCGACCGCGCGGAAAAGAGCAATTTGCATCGACGCGGCCGCATGGATGATGCGACCGCGGGGATGGAACAGCACGAGTGACGCGGCCGCATGGACGATGCGTCCGCGTGGCAAAGCAGAAACGCGAATGACGCGCCCGCATGAGCGACGCGATCGCATGATGTGCGCGACCTGCATAATTTGCAGATTCAGTGGGGGCGATTTCGAGCCCTATTTTGACCCAGTTTTTGGCCCGGAACAGTAGACTAGAGCCAGAGAACATGCAGAAACCAGAGACAACATTCATTCTACACATTTTTAGTTTTAGATCAAGTTTTGCTCCTCCCCTAGGTTTTCTCTCTACACATTCATAGTTTTTAGGATTATTATTTTACATTCATAGTTTGGGATATTGAGAAGAGTTATTACCTCATCAAGACTTCGTCATTCTAGTTCGTTTTCTTTACTTGGTCTTACTCTTCCATGTTCTTTGCTTTGTTTAATTTTACCATTGGAATATTCTTAGGGTTATTTAATACAAGGATCACTTTTATTTTTAATTGACTATTTTAATTTTATTTACAATGTATTTCCTTAATTCCTTTTTATATGCTATGAATTTTTACCTTTACAATGAGTGAGTAGTTCCCTAACTTGATGGGGAATTGATTGAAAGGAACCTTTGAGTTGGAAGGCTTGAAAGAAAAATTGCCTTCTAATCACTAACACCAATCCCTTTTAATTAAGTGGATTGCAACTTGTGAACGGACGTAGCATTCCAACTTGTTTAACTTTCCTTCACATAGTGAAGGATAACTAAACAGGATAACCTTTAATTGTCAATTAATCCTGAGAGCATTCCAACAATAATAGGGATTCCAACTAATCAATTCCCAGTCAAAGTTTTTATTTACATTATTCAAATTCACCAACTTAATTTCCTGTTTGCCCAATTCAAACCTTTTTGAAAACCTCTGATTAATAAAATAGCACACTTTTCTGCAACTCGTTGGGAGACGACCTGGGATTCATACTCCCAGTATTTTAAATTCAACTTTCTGTGACACCTTTCTAAATTGATAGGCGGATTTCCGGCGAATTAAGAACTATACTTGCAACGTATATATTTTAATAATTTTTAATTCGCTAATTTCTGCCCGCATCAGTCGTCCTCCTGGAGTTCAGTAGTTCAATCTTGGACTCTTGCCTCTTGATACATAATTGGGAACCCAAATCAACCTATCAAGAGTGGTAAATACCAAACAATTCTCAAGTCTACCCTATAACCAATTAATTATAGCATATGTAAATTATAAATAAATAAGCTTTTGGGGTGGGATTCAAAATAAAGGAGTGGTTTATGTAACATGGCATTGGTTAGGTGGTATTGTGTTGGTTTTCTTGTTAAGTTGAAACAAGAAATTATGAGCAACTAACCAAATCCATTATGTTCATTGAGATTCAAGTTTTGTTGGAGTGTTATATTTTTATGTGACTGAATAATAATTAATAGTTAGCATATACACAACTAGAAAATTGCTTAATACAGACAGATTTGGTCTTTATTATAGACGAATTTTTGGTTACCAACGAAATTACCAATGGATTTCATCTCTCTGTAAAATTTTCGTCGGAAATTATTTACCGACAGATTTTTTCTGTCCGTAATTTACCAACAGATTTTTACTAGTTACAGACAGATTCTCCCTCGGTAAATTCTCCCATCCATTTTCCTGGAACATCAAACTTTCCGACGGATTTTTCGTCAGTAATTAGAGACAGATTTTTTGACGGATTTTCTATCGGTAATTAGAGACAGATTTTCCGACGGATTTTCTGTCGGTAATTAGATACAGATTTTTTGACAGATTTTTTGTCGGTAATTGTAGCTTTGGAAAACCATTCCAAACTCTGAATACAAATAGAGAATCCATCTGTAAATCCGTCAGTAAGGTAAAATATAATTTTTTAAAAGATTTTTTCATTGCAAAATAAATACTTTACGTTTTTTTCTAAATTTACTCCATCAAACACACTGTAAATTGAAAAAAAGAAAACTAAAAATTACATAGATAAACATAATATTCATTACATGATATCTATAAAATTGAATGTTATTTTTCAACATCATTGGCCAATATCTCACTATCTTAATAAAAAGATACCAAAAAAAAAATAATAATATGACTATCCCAATATTACATGGATCTCCTTCATTAACTGATGTCACAAATTACACTTAGCACTTAAAGATAAAATAATCTAAAATATTAATGAAAAACCAAGTTGCATTGGTAACATCAAGCTCCACATTGAATGTTGATCTTGGCATCTTCTGAAATAGAATTAAAACCCGAATTGGAATGCTTGAATTCATTCATATCAAAGCTAAGATGTCTATTCAAATAATTATTTTTGAAATTGGGACTTACCAAAACTTTCGATTGTCTCTTTTCCCATCGAGAATTAGCCTGTAAAGCATTAGGCCTACCTACTCATGATCAAAGAAGAATATCATTTTTTAGTAATTAGTTATTAATGCTTAAAAATATATGTAGGTTAAAATAATTTATTAAATTACTAAACTAAAATAATTTACTTAATAATTAAAATTAATAATAAAAAATAATAAACATATTTATATTCTTTGTTTTTTATTAAATATTAAACAAAAATTGAAAAGTTTTGCTTTCTAACTTGTAATATTGGAATTTGTGTGCTTTTGCTACAGAAAATTCCATGTGCATATTAAAGTAATGATAAACCACTATTCTATGGTTTATTTTGTGCTCAATTGAGTGGTTTTTATCAACTCTTTACTCACTTATTCATATAAATTGCATGGTTTTATATTTTCCTTCCTAATTTTGTTCTATAATTGGAAACTTGCTTCCCAAGCCTTTAAATTACCAAAAATTAATTCTCCTTTATACCATTCGATGCCTTGATATGTGTGTTAAGTGATTTCAGGGTTTATAGGGCAGGAATGGCTTAGAGGATGGAAAGAAAGTATGCAAAAGTGGAAGGAATACAAGAAGTTGAAGGAACTGCTAAAGCTGTTCAGCCTGACCTCTTAGTACTAAATTGACCATAACTTGAGCTACAGAGGTCCAAATAAGGCAGTTCCAATTGCGTTAGAAATCTAACATCTGAGGCTTTGCAAAAATATATAATTTTCTATAGCTTCCCTGAGGATAGGTGATGCGCACGCGTGGATCACGCGTACGCGTGACCTGGAGAAAATTCAATCCACGCGTACGCGTGGACGACGCGTACGCGTGACTTTGCCGCGTGCTAGATGTATCAGAAATTGCTGGAGGTGATTTCTGGGCTATTTTTAACCCAGTTCTCAGCCTAGAAAACACAGATTAGAGGCTATAAAGTTGGGGAATCCATTCATTCATGGAGAGAACTTTCATATTCACAATTTTAGGTTTTTAGATGTAGTTTTCTAGAGAGAGAGGCTCTCTCCTCTCTCTAGGTTTTAGGATTTAGGATTTCTCTTAGTTTTAGGACTACTTTTCTCAATTCTAGGTTCAATGTTCCTTTAATTTAGTTTCTCTTCTACTTTTATTTATTCTATTACTTTAGTTTGTTTATTTTCCCAATTTGGTTTATGAATTCCATGTTAGATTTGAATTTCTATTTAATGCAAATTGAGGTATTTCAGATTTATGATTTTAATTTAGCTTTTTACATTCTTAGCTTGAATTGATTAATTGGTGACACTTGAGTTATCTAACTCCACTGTCGATTGATAATTGGAATTTGCTGGTTGATTTGGATTCCTCTAAAGCTAGTCTTTCCTTAGGAGTTGACTAGGACTTGAGGAATCTCATTGATTAGTCCACTTGACTTTCCTTTATTTAGTAAGAGTTAACTAACTGGGAGTAATGAACAATTCTCATCACAATTAATAACGATAACTAGGATAGCATTTCCAGTTTTCATACATTGCTAAGAATTTTCTTAATTATTAATTTACTTTCTTGCAATTTACTTTTCTTGTTTCATATTCAAAAACCCAAAAATATACCTTTCCATAACCAATAATAAATTACACCTCCATGTAATTCCTTGAGAGACGGCCCGAGGTTTAAATACTTCGGTTATCAATTTTACTAGGTTTGCTTTAGTGACAACCAAAACTTTTGCACGAAAGGATTCTCTATTGGTTTAGAAACTTTACTTACAACGCGATTACTTTTTTGAATTTCTTTACTAGCAGAAATTCGATTCGTCAAAATGGCGCCGTTGCCGGGAAATTGCAAACGTGTGCCTTATTATTGGTTATTGTAAATATTTGCTTTTTGCTTATTTGGTAGTTTTTGTTAGTTTTAGGATTTAGTTGCTTATTTTTGTTAGTTTTTGTTTTTATTTTCTTTAGCTACTATAAACTCTCACCCATTTTGCTATGAGTTTGGTCACAACTATATTGCAGGAAGAGGAAATTACAATGAGAATATGCATCAAGGATGGGAAAATCAATGATGGGAGGAGCCACAAGGATCTGATCAACCCTCTTGGCAACAACCACCTCCAATGGACTATCAACAACCATTCTATGATGCATACCAAGAGAATAGTTATGGTGGACCTTTTCATGACAACCAACCTCCACCAAATTACTATGGTCAAGAGCCATTCCAGGGAGCGTATCAAGATGATGAATATGGTAGACCCCCTTGTAGTTACCAACAAGCCCTACCATATGCTTATGAACCACCTCCCCAACATACCTTTGAACCACCATACTCACGAGCCCCTTTACACCATTCACCTCCATATGACCCAAACCCATGTCCACCATACCAACCACCCTATGAACCGTATGAACCATACATAGAGCTACCCCAATTCCAACCCAATTACTCCCAAGAACTACTACCTCCATATACACCTTGTCCATATCCATCAATCTAAGAGCACTATGATCCTACTTATGATAGCCAAGCGCAACAAGAATCACAGGATCGTCTCAAGGAAACAGTAGATCAATTTCATGTAACCCTTCATCAACTGGAGCAAGCGATAAATCAATTAGCTTCCCGACGTTCAGACACTCAAGGAACCCCCATGGCTTCATGTGGAGAGTATAATGAAGAACGTAGCATGAAGGAGACACTAGAAACTTTGGTGGACAGTAAGGAGCATGACTTTGTACTGGAACAAGTGCAGGAAGCCGGAATTATCGAAGAAGAAGAATTGGTTGAAGACTTAGGAGATGCGGAACCTCCATGGGAGCCTCCAGTCATAGAACCTCCCTCCAAGAAGCTTGAAATTGGTGCTGAGGAGGGTGTACAACCTCCAAGGTATATCATGGTTGAAGACTTTGGAGAGGTTGATCAAAGGATGGATTCAAGCATTGATGAAGCCTTATCTACAATTGAATCCTCTCCCATTGGACTAGACACGGAGATTAAAGAAGAAGAAGCACAACCTCCCATGCCCTTGGTGAACAATGAAGAAGAGATCGAATTAGAAGAAAGCTACCAAGAAGAAGAGGTTGATATTGAAAAAACTTGCAAAGAGGTGGAAGTTGTCAAAGAAGAGCTCAAGGAAATGGAGCTGGAATTCACCTTGACAAAGTTGTTGGAGACATCTCCCCCAAAGCCATCACCATCCATCCCTTCATTCAAGTGGGTAAATCTCTCATCTCTAAGCTTAATTAGCCCACTTGAATATGCTTTGCTTGAGACGGATGGACAACTTAGAGCTCTTTGTGGCTATAAGAGTAAGAGGGAGATGGTTAGTAGTTGGCAACACAATCCTAGGTTCATTGTGGTAGGAAGCTCACGACTGAATTATCATGGTTGGAAGAATACTAAATTGTATGGGTCTAGGAAGCTGTTTGGATGCCTCAGTGAGAATTCGGATTGCTTACCACCCGGTTGGAACAAAGATGGTCAACAAGAAGATGGGTGCAAAAGCAAGGTTTGGGATCCCGGAAGTCATTCCAATAATCAACACTCTTGGGGTCTTGTCACTTGCTTTAACTTGCTTGAAGGCTTTCTGCTCCAAGTTTGGGATCCTGGAGGGCATTGGATTTACAAATATTGGTGGAGATTCCTGGATGAGTTCAAGCACAAGCCACCATAATAAGGAGCTCACTAAATGTCCAACTTAAGGACTATAACTAAAAGTGCTAGGTAGGAGACAACCCACCATGGTATAACTGTTCCTTTTTATTCTTAATCTTATTTTATTTTATTTTTACTAGTGTTCATTCATAATTTCTGCATATTCACCTGCATTCTGTATTTTGCATTCTGCATACACATAAAAAAAAGGGGGCAAACCACGCGTGCGAGTAGGCTACGCGTGGGCGTCGATAGCAATCTCGCTCCCCATCTAACGAACAGAAAGATGTGATGGAATCGTGGGGTTGGTGTGCTCTGCGCACAATTTGACCCATGCTTATGCGTCTATGACGCGTGCGCGTCATCTGCCACAAGTGAAATCCACGCATACGGGTCAAGCACGCACACGCGTGGATAGGAAAAACTGCATAAATAGCATGATGGACAGAAAGTTGTGCTGCCCCCACGCTGGAACTGTGCTAGAGGCACAAGGTCATCCACGTGTACGCGTCCCTGATGCGTGCGCGTCCTTTTGCTTCCAAAGCCACCCACGCGTACTGATAAATCCCAATTTTGTGGTTTATCTTGTACTTAATTTGGGGGATTTTATCACCTTTTCTCACATTTATTCAATGAAATAGCATGGTTTTGCAACTCTCCCTTGATTTGTGCTTAAATATGAAAACATGCTTTTTAGGCCCTTAAATTGGTGATTTTAATTCACTTTAATTCCATTCGATGCCTTGATGTGTTTGTTGAGTGATTTTAGGTTCATAAGGCAAGTATTGGATGGAAGAAGTAAGGAGAAAAGCATGCAAAGTGAGAGAACTCATGAAGAGATGAAGGAACCGTAAAGCTGTCAAGCCTGACCTCTTCGCACTCAATCGACTATAACTTGAGCTACAGAGGTCCAAATGAGATGGTTCTAGTTGCGTTGGAAAGCTGACATCTGGAGCTTCAAAATGATATAATGTTTACCATAGTTGCCTGATGTATAGGGGCGCGCATGCGCACTGTATGCATGCGCGCCGATGGAGCACGTGGTTCACTAAAGTGAAATCGTGGCCAGCGATTTGCAACTCATTTTGGGCTCAGTATAACTCATTTCTAATGCTATTTCATGCAAAATTCAAGCTTGGACAAGGGGGGAGCAATTGTTTGTAGTTTTGGCATCATGTAGGTTAGTTTCTAGAGAGAGAAACTCCCCATTTTCTCTAGAATTAGGGTTCTTAGGATATTTCCATCTTAGATCTAGGTCAATTTTTATGTTCTCATCTTGTTTCCTTCATAATTCCTTGTTTCTACTACTCTATTCTTCTTAGTTCTCTTGTCAATTTTACTTTTATGTCTCCTTTATGTTTATGAATGCTCATGTTGGATTTGGACCTCTTTAATTCAATTTAATGTTTGATGTTCTTTTAATTGTTGAATTGAGTTGTGATCTACTTTCCTTGCAATTGGTAGTTGTTAGATTTTACTATTTCTTGCACATTTACCATACTTTCCATTTGTACCCACCAATTATTTGACAAAATGCTTGGTTGGACTTTAGAGTAGATTTTGAGCATTTTTGGCTTGGGAAGAGTAATTGGGCAATCTTGAGTCATTAATACCCAATTTAGATTGGTGATCTAGAGTTGTTAGTTAATATGATTTCCATTGACTCTAATCTCTTGCTAATTCCATTAGTGAGTTGATTAGGACATTTGGATTGAGGTTAACTAGTCTTGTTTGACTTTCTCTAATGGAAAATAACTTAAACCTTCTTTCAACATTGGGGATGACGAAATAAGATAAATTCTTGTTAATTATTATCATTTATTTTGTTGCCCCTTCTATCAACCAAACCCCCTTTGTTCCTTTGGTGCATGAAAATTACTTCACACTATGTAATTCCGCACAACTAACCAGCAAGTGCACTGGGTCGTCCAAGTAATACCTTACGTGAGTAAGGGTCGATCCCACGGAGATTGTTGGCTTGAAGCAAGCTATGGTTATTTTGTTATTCTTAGTCAGGATATCAATTATAATTATCAGTTTGAATTACGAAAGAATAAAAGAGTATGAAATAAATACTTATTATGCAGTAATGGAGAATATGTTGGGGTTTTGGAGATGCTTTGTCTTCTGAATTTCAAATTTTTTCTTGTATTCATCTTCCCTCATGCATGCAAAAGTGCAAAGTTCCTTCCATGGCAAGCTGTGTGTTGGTGGATCACCGTTGTCAATGGATACCATCCGTCCTCTCAGTGAAAAGGGTCCACGTGCGCTGTCACTACACGGCTAATCAACTGTCGGTTCCCACTCATGCTGGAATAGGATCCATTGATCCTTTTACGTCTGTCACTACGCCCAACACTCGCGAGTTTGAAGCTCGTCACAGCCATCCAATCCCAGAATCCTACTCGGAATACCACAGACAAGGTTTAGACTTTCCGGATTCTCATGAATGCCGCCATCAATCTAGCTTATACCACAAAGATTCTGATTAAGGAATCTAAGAGATACTCATTCAATCTGATGTAGAACAGAGGTGGTTGTCAGACACACGTTCATGGATTTAGGAAGGTGATGAGTGTCACCGATCATTACCTTCTCTATAATTAAGCGCGGATGAATATCTTAGATAGGAACACGCATGTTTGAATGGAAAATAGAAATACTTGCATTAGTTCATCGAGACGCTGCAGAGCTCCTCACCCCAACAATGGGGTTTAGAGACTCATGCTGCCAAAAGGTACAAATTTCAGATCTAAAATGTCAAGAGATACAAAATAAATCTCTAAAAGTTGTTTAAATACTAAACTAGTAACCTAGGTTTACAGAAAATGAGTAAACTATGATAGATAGTGCAGAAATCCACTTTTGGGGCCCACTTGGTGTGTGCTGGGGCTGATACTTAAGCTTCACACGTGCCTCGGCTGTTTTGGG
Organism: Arachis hypogaea; assembly: GCF_003086295.3. Lineage (NCBI taxonomy): Eukaryota > Viridiplantae > Streptophyta > Magnoliopsida > Fabales > Fabaceae > Arachis > Arachis hypogaea. The sequence goes on along the minus strand of NC_092049.1, from coordinate 75,483,105 downwards.
TGTTCAACGCCAGGTTGTAACCTGTTTCTGGCATTGAACTCCAACTTGCAACCTGTTTCTGGCGCTGGACGCCAGACTACAACATGGAACTGGCGTTGAACGCCAGTTTACATCATTTATCCTTGAGCAAAGTATGAACTATTATATATTACTGGAATGCCCTGGATGTCTACTTTCCAACGCAATTAGAAGCGTGCCAATTGGACTCCTGTAGCTCCAGAAAATCCATTCCGAGTGCAGAGAGGTCAGAATCCAACAGCATCAGCAGTTCTTTTTCAGCCCGAATCAGATTTTTGCTCAGCTCCCTCAATTTCAGCCAGAAAATACCTGAAATTATAGAAAAATGCACAAACTCATAGTAAAGTCCAGAAATATGAATTTTTCCTAGAAACTAATGAAAATATACTAAAAACTTAACTAAAACATCCTAAAAACTACATGAAATTAACCCCAAAAAGCGTATAAAATATCCGCTCATCACAACACCAAACTTAAACTGTTGCTTGTCCCCAAGCAACTAGACAAATAAAATAGAATACAAATAAGTCACGAAGCAATAATATCTCAGAGTTTTTGAGAAGCTCAGATTCTAATTAAATGAGCAGGACTAGTAGCTTTTTCCTTCCGAACAGTTTTGGCATCTCACTTTATCCATTGAAGCTCAGAATGATTGGCATCTATAGGAACTTAGAATTCAGATAGTGTTATTGATTCTCCTAGTTCAGTATGTTGATTCTTGAACACAGCTACTTTTATGAGTCTTGGCCGTGGCCCTAAGCACCTTGTTTTCCAATATTACCACCGGATACATAAATGCCACAGACACATAATTGGGTGAACCTTTTCAGATTGTGACTCAGCTTTGCTAAACTCCCCAATTAGAGGTGTCCAGGGTTCTTAAACACACTCTTTTTTTTGCTTTGGATCTTGACTTTAACCACTCAGTCTCAAGTTTTCAGTTGATACCTTCACACCACAAGCACATGGTTAGGGACAGCTTGGTTTAGCCGCTTAGACCAGGATTTGATTCCCTTAGGCCCTCCTATCCACTGATGCTCAAAGCCTTGGATCCTTTTTATTACCCTTGCCTTTTGGTTTTAAGGGCTATTGGCTTTTTCTGCTTGCTTTTTCTCTCTCTCTTTTGTTTTTTTTGTAAGCTTTGTATTCACTGCTTTTTCTTGCTTCAAGAATCATTTTTATGATTTTTCATATTATCAATAACATGTCTCATGTTCATCATTCTTTCAAGAGTCAACATATTTAACATTCAAGAACATCAAATTCCAAAGACATATGCTCTGTTCAGGCATTCATTCAGAAGGCAGAAAGCATTGCCACCACATGTAAATAATTAGAATTTCTTTTATTAAAACTCGAAAAATATTGCCTCCTTATTCTAAAGAAAATCTTCTATTTTATTCATGTTTAATGATGATGAGGAAAATAAATTATAGCTTAATTGGAGATAAAATAACTACTAACTACTACTATAACTTCTAAGGTAAAACTCAAATAAGAACAATTATCACAGAGTTAAGGCTAAGATTAAAACTCAACAACCTTGAATTTGGGATGTGGATGTTCCTCTAGTCTGTGGGGTGCTTGGTCCTTCAAGAGATAACTTCTGACGCTTCAGTTTCTTTAAGTCACGCCCTTGCTCTTCTTGTTCCCTGAGCAGTTTGCAGAGCATGCTGTTTTGGTTTTGCTGTTCTTCTTTTATTTGGTCCATAGCTTCTTGCAATTTAGTAACAGATGCTTCAAGATGTTCCCAATATTCAAATTGAGGGATTTCTGGGAGAAATTCCTGTGCTCTCCTCTTGATGGGGTCATCCTGCACTTGTTGTTTTTCCATTGTGGTTTAAGTGATTGGTTGCTCTACTGAGATGTACTCCGTTATTCCCATCCTTACTCCAGCATCTTTACAGACCATAGAGATTAAGCTTGGATAAGCCAACCTAGCATCTTTGGAGTTCTTGTTTGCAAGTATGTACAATTCAGATGGGATCAGTTGATGAACTTCCACTTCTTTTCCCAACATAATGCAATGGATCATCACTGCTCTTTTAACGGTGACTTCAGAACGGTTGCTAGTGGGCAATATAGAATGCCCAATGAAGTCCAACCATCCTCTGGCGACTGGTTTGAGATCTTCTCTCTTGAGTTAATTTGGGACACCCTTGCTGCTGGTGGTCCACCTGGCTCCAGGGATGCATATATCCTCTAAAATCTTATCCAAGCCCTTGTTTGTTCTTATCATTCTCCTATTGAAGGAGTCTGGGTCATCTTTCAGCTGAGGTAGCTTAAAGATCTCCCTGATTTTGTCAGGGTGGATGTGAACAATCTTTCCTCTGACCAAAGTCCGATAGTCATATAGGGCAGTTTCAGATATTCTCTGTCTGTCTGTTTGCCATAGATTAGCGTAGAACTCCTGAACCATATTTCTTCCCACTTTTGTTTCAGGATTAGCTAGGATTTCCCAGTTCCTGTTTTGAATCTGCTCTTGGATCTCCGGATATTCATCTTCTTTCAGATCGAACTTGACTTCCGGGATCACTGATCTTAGACCCATTATTTTGTAGTAATGGTCTGAATGTTCTTTGGTTAAGAACTTCCCTTGATTCCAAAGTGGTTTTGGAATACTCTCTTTCTTGCCTCTTGGAGTGGGTTATTTTCCTTTAGGAGCCATGATCTTAGTGGGTGTGGTTTAGTGATCACGGATAAACACACCAAACTTAGAGGTTTGCTTGTCCTCAAGCAAAAGAAAAGAAAGGAGAGGGATAGAAGGAGAGCTAGTATCGAATGGTGGATGGGAGGAGGGAGGCCGAATGTGGCTTTAAAAGGGAGGGGGTGGGTTTTCGAAAATGTTAAAAAGATAAGATAGAAGATATGATTTATAAAAAATAAGTATGATATGAAAATATGTGATTTAAGATTGAAAAGATATGAAAGATATTTGAAAAAGATAAATTTGGATTTTGAAAAAAAGATAATGTGAAGATTTGAAAAAGATATTGATGAGTTGAAAAGATTTTAGAAGGAAAAGAGATAGATTTGTTTTGGAAAATTTGAAAAAGAGTTGGATTGGATTGAAAGAGAATTTGTGTTTATGGATTAAAATACATTTGATATTTTTAAAGTAGGGTTTTTAGAAATTAGGGTTTTTAGAAATTAGGGTTTCTAACATGTTTATGCAAGAAATCATGAATTGAAATATGAAAATTAAAATTAAAATAAAAATGTGAAACAAAAACGAATTTACCTCCTCCCCACCATTGATGCACGGAAAACTTGTCTCACAACAAATTCCCTTCGGCAAGTGTACCGAATTTGTCGTCAAGTAAAAACTCACAATAGAGTGAGGTCGAATCCCACAAGGATTGATTGATCAAGCAACTTTAATTAGAGAACTGTTCTAGTTGAGCGAATCCAGAATTTGAGTTGAGAATTGCAGAAAATAAAATGGCGGGAAGGAAATTGACAGTAAAGTAAATGCTAGAATTATAGATCTGAAAGTAAATGACGGAAGGTAAATTGCAGAATTGTAAATGGGAATGGGGGAATTGCTCATTAAAGTAAATAACAGAAATTAAAGAGAATGGGTAAGATCAGAAATAGGGAGTTCATTGGGCTTAGGAGATGTTGCATTCTCCGGATCAATTTCATTTTCATCTCTTCCTCAATCAATGCACTCATTGATCTCCTTGGCAATCTTAAGTGATTGAATTACAATTTCTTGTAATTTAATCTCTCAAATTTTGATCAATAGCCAATTCCTTGGTCAATTGCTCATGAGAAGAGATGAAGTATGGTCACTGATTATACCACATGCATTTTCCAAACCAAGTGTTGAGAGATTTATAGTCACATATCCATCCAAACCCAATTTGGTCCAGCATGAGAAAGCATTTCTAGCTTGATCTCTTCATTCCTCTTTCAAGGTTCAGAAGAGATCCAAGTATGAATAGCTTCTTTTTCAAGATAACTACTCAATTGGATGAAGATCGAAAGCTTTCAAGTAAAATCAAGAGAAAAGATAGAAGAAGAATAATGAAAACTAGTATTGATCCATCAAATTACAACAGAGCTCCCTAACCCAATGACAGGGGTTTAGTTGTTCATAGCTCTGGAAAATGAAAACAAAGATGGAGAATACATCATGAAAACTTAAAAGTACAGAGAAAGTAGATACAGAGAGTAGTCTTATACTACACTACAACATTTTGGGTCTATGGCCACAGTTTTTTTGGTCACGGTAAAAAACCGTGACCATAGACCCTCTATGGTCACGGTTTTAAGAAAAAGGGTGACCATAAAGTACCTATGGTCACGGTTTTTTAAAAAAGGGTGGCCTAAAAGGGTCTATGGTCACGGTTTTGGGGGGTGACCTAAAGGAGTCTATGGTCACGGTTTTTTACAGTGACCAAAAAGGGTCTATGGTCACGGTTTTTCAAAAAAGGGTGACCTAAAAGGGTCTATGGTCACGGTTTTGGAGGGTGACCTAAAGTGGTCTATGGTCACGGTTTTGGGGGTGGCCTAAAAGGGTTTATGGTCACGGTTTTGGGGGTGACCTAAAGGGGTCTATGGTCACGGTTTTTTACAGTGACCAAAAAGGGTCTATAGTCACGGTTTTTCAAAAAAGGGTGACCTAAAAGGGTCTATGGTCACGATTTTGGGGGGTGACCTAAAGTGGTCTATGGTCACGGTTTTGGGGGTGGCCTAAAAGGGTCTATGGTCACGGTTTTGGGGGGTGACCTAAAGTGGTCTATGGTCACGGTTTTTGGGGTGGCCTAAAAAGGTCTATTGTCACGGTTTTGGGGGTGACCTAAAGGGGTCTATGGTCACGGTTTTTTACAGTGACCAAAAAGGGTCTATGGTCACGGTTTTTCAAAAAACGGTGACCTAAAAGGGTCTATAGTCACGGTTTTAAGGGGTGACCTAAAGTGGTCTATGGTTACGGTTTTGGGGGTGGCCTAAAAGAGTCTATGGTCACGGTTTTGGGGGTAGCTTAAAGGGGTCTATGGTCACGGTTTTGGTGAGTGGCCTAAAAGAGTCTGTGGTCACGGTTTTTTGAAAGAGTGACCTAAAAGGGTCTATGGTCACGGTTTTTGAGAGTGACCTAAAAGTATCTATGTTCTATTTGCTTAAATATAAAAGCTAATTATTTTATTTAAATAAATTATCTTTATTATTATTATTTAATTTATATTTAGCAAATCCATTTTTAAGAATATAATTAATTTAATGTATATACATACGGTGCAAAAAAAAGATTACATTGACGTTTAATTTTTTGTATTGCCACACCTTAAAAACTACTCAAACCATTCAGCATTCATCACAAAAAATAAATAAATACTAGTATTTTTATTAAATAGCATGGCAGTTACATTCTTAACTCTTAAGTAATTATTATTTTTATAAATTTTAATAAATTCCATTCACATACATAAAGTAAAATTAGATAGCCAATTAAGTTTTTTTGTAATCAACACTTTAGTGTGTGTCTGTTTGTGTGCATTTCCCTTATATTATTACTATATATAAAATATGAAATCTTCATCTTTGTTGTGGATTTTTCTTATTAATAATGTGATGATTAATTTTAGAAAAACCAATAAAAGAAATGTATTTAGCTGTACAATATCATTTTAACTTATACTGATATGTTTGTATTGTCTTATAATTTTATTATCGAATTGGAAAAGT